>NC_142185.1:17839268-17990493 GCF_026936395.1 Plectropomus leopardus | reverse complement strand
TGAGGCATTTCCTTAAGCCACGATTAAAGACCTACAAGGACAAATTAGATAACAAAAACTTCAGAGGGGTGAAACAACAGCATTGCAAACCATTGGTTAGGGATGGGGGAAAAAATAGGTACAGCATAGTATCGCAACATTTTGCATGGCAATATTGCATATAGACGGAAAGCATCAGTTTTTTATTACATAAATTGTTAATATTGCAACAACAACTTAAACTTTAGTAGCCTACTAGTGTAATAAAATCAATTGTTTTTTCATTCCACTAGACGTGTTGTTGCAATAAAAATGACTGAAGTGGGACGGATAAACTGAAAACATATTCTTATTGAATAAAAACATATGAAGACAAAGTTTATCCTGAATTTGCAGTTGAAAAAGGTAATAAATCACAATATATTGCAATATATGCAATCACAATACTATTGCAAAACATTTAAAATCACAATAATATTGTATTGTGATCCGAGTATTGTGTTAATGAATTGGGGGCCCTCTGGTGATTCCCACCACTAGCATCGGTACTCGAAACTGTCAAGGCATTGACCAAAATGACCTGTTGCCAAATATTTTTTAAACTTCTCCAGTCAGACGATGCTGGCTCACCTCCCGGCGAACAGTCAGTGACATAGCAGTAGTACCTAACATCACAACTGTCCAGCAGCAAAAACCTAAACAGTCTGTGGTGCAGTAAAGTCAAGAGCGGTGCATTTGACAAAGTTGGCTGTTCAGCGTTACGAGATGACACCAAAACAATCGAAAGACCAGCTTCTCTCCACTCCATTCACATTGTCGGTATCGATTGAAGGACTCTATTAATATCAGTATCACTTTAAAGGTAGTGGTTTCCTGACTGGTATCTTAATGCTTTAAACGATTCCCAGCCCTACTGCAAGCATTTGTTCACTCATTTAGAGTTTCACGTGACATTGGGCTTTGATGTCCTCAATGACAGAAAGCTGTCACGGGCTGTAATGGACAGCTATTCTTTGTTCCAAATGAGCACAATCACAGTCTTTGTTTAGGAGATGACAATAGCTTCAAAGAGAGAAAGCAAGCCAGGCATTCATGTTTAAGACCATTAGGGAAATGTAAACATAGTTCATTGATGTACATACCAGGCCTTCAGCTTTGACTAAAGGAGCATCCATCTCCGGATACACATTTTCCAGGTACCACTTGAAGCTCTTGCAATTGAGCCTCTTCCTCAGCTCATTCTGCACGGTGAGGTTGCCAATGTCAATGTTCTTCTTATCCAGCAGGTGGTGGTAGCCGTGGCCGTAGAAAATGTCCTTGTACTCGTCCAGCCAGACCTCTGCCACCCTCGCCAGGTTACGCTCCACTGTCTTCTGCCTGTCTTTGGGGAACTTGTAAGGATTCTGTCCCCGGAAGATGTGTCCCACTCGAGAACAGGGAATAATCTCAATTTCCCCTCCACACATCCAGATCTGTTTAAATGGCAACATGTAGGATAATGTGAGTGACATTCAGGGGAGTTCCCAAAAACCTGTAGCTAATGTATGAATTGACTAATAAATTTCATTTCATTTATAAGGACAACACAAAACAGTCAACATTACTGTAAATGTACCAGTGTTGACAGTGTTGGAAATTAACCTTTTTTTTGTTACTGTGTCTGGTGGACTCCAAAATTTACCAGCCACTCAATGGATTGCTTTTTTCTTATTGGCTGGTGAGCGAAGCAAATCTAGCAGCCACTTGCATATTTTACCAGCATTTGGCTGCTGGCTGGTGCTAATTTCCAACCCTGAGTGTTAGCCACCTGGCAAATTTTCAACTTTAAACCTTTGGCAGGATGTGATGAAACCTTAAAACTCCCTTCCCCTTAGTTACTGTTGCCAGGATGGACAAGCTTGACAAAAAGAAACATGGAGACATTGGTTCCATTAAGCTGGGTGCCAGGTGTGTATTAATCCATTTAGTTTCTGGGAGTCAGGCAATATAGCTTAAAAAGGCCAACAACAAGGACTACATTATGTGACTGAAGGATACAATCGTGATGGGATGCTAGACGCGGTGTATATCCAAATAAATAACACCAAAAGTTACTTTAGGCTAGTACGTAACTATTATAAAAAAAGATACGTTAGCCTTAATCTGGCTAATTATAATTCTTGTCATCTTAAAAATATGTCAGCCAACACAGAAATACTGTTATCACAGAAATAAGGAGAAAGCAAACTTGGCTGAAGTTGGCAATCTCATATTATGTTAACTTCTCTGGATATAGTTTTACATTAGCTAGCTACTTAACATTTGTTTTGCTGATATTAGCTAACTTATGATGTGACTAAGGTTATATACAATGCGTTTATGAATTTTGTGCCACCAATGTAACGTATCAAGTATTGCTTATACATGCCTTGCAGCTACATCTTTTAACCATTTACAAAGTTTGGTCTTCTTATTAAAATGAATAACCCTTGCACAAAATATATCTGACAGCCAAAATACATGGTGCCTGTTTGCTGCATGACACTACTGAAGCACGACACTTTCAGAAGAGCGTGACAGTTACAATCAACTAAAGCTACTGGACTGGCCATGGAAGTTTCTGTTTCCCCTGTAAGCACCGTGTTGCTAAATGCTATTTATATACATCTGGTCTATGTTTTTTTTTTCCTTTTTCGTGTACACGGCTCTGCAGCAGACAAGTATGACTGCTTGTGGGGTTTTTTTAAATTTTACTTTTATTTTGTATTATTTCCTGGTGTGTCATGTTTGATGTTAAAGACAAGCAGGAAAACAGGTTAGTAAACAGTAGAAAGCAGCATGGAGGCTGGTGAAAATGTTGTGGCGGTTAGTTCTTTTATATCTCTTACTTATTCAGTCTCTCTTTCAAACTCCTTGCTGACTAATTTGGAACAAAGTTATAGAGCACTACTTGGATGGAGATGGATGGCATTTTTCAGGTGGCCCTTCATTGCACGGCACCACTTCTGGGCTAAAATTAGCGCGTACACTAGCACATTGTATTTTGATTACTGCTGATGGAAGCCAATTGGAGCTGGAGCCGATGAAAGCGAATGACTACTGCAGAGTCATTTGAACTGTGAGAGAATACCGACTAAATACACAATGTTAGTGAGTTTTTTTGTGTAGTGAGAAGGGGGCTTGTGCAGCAGGTAAAACTCACTTCACCCCCCACCCCCCTTGATATATCTTGTCCGCACCCCATGTGTTTCTTGTATAAAATGTATGTAACAGGAAAGGGGCTTGTGTAGAAGGTTCTGTCAGGGACCAAGCTTGCTTCACTGTTATTGGAGCAAAGAGTGAAAAGGGGTGGGACTTGGGAAGGGTCAGTAAGTTGAGCTATACCTTAAAAGAAATCTCCATGTTCTCCCCGCCCCACACATCCAGGCCAGAATCATAGCCACCAAGCTCATAGAAGTATTTTTTGTCAATCGAGAAAAGGCCTCCAGCCATAACTGGACATCTGCAAGATAAAAATCAATCAATAAAAATACAATAGAAATAATAATAAAATCTGAACATAAAAATTGACAGTTTAGATACCTGATGGGATCTGAGATGGTCATGTTATTCTTCTTAATGTACTCCTCTGATAATGCGCTCCAGCCAAACACCAAAGGCCATTTGAAAATACCTCTTTGGAAGTTGTCAACCAGCATATAACTGAGGAGAAAGAGCCAGAAAAGAAGCTCCAGCATCATAATTACATTTCTTTCTTTAATACTGTAGAAAATATGACCACATCACATGTATGGTTTATCAAGTGCGTCACCTCATGTCTTTATCACTGATGACTTCAATAACTGGACAGGGCACCTTCTTGCGATCAAGATAGACTCTCTCCAGAAGCGGCTCCAGCCAGCCCACGTTGCATTCAATGTGGGAGTCAAGGAAGGTAAGTACCTCACCTACGTATAGTACGTCGAAAGCAAAGCAAACATCCTGCTGTTAAACAAATAACCACATCTTCATTATGACAGTGCAACACTTGGAGCCGTTTGAAATGCAGCTGTTTGTTTAAGTATACAAATAATATGGCAAATACAAAAGAGAACAGGTGCAAGTTTGGCAAGGTTTTGACTGAAAATAAAGTGCAGTGCAACTCAGCTTAACTTTTCAAATAGTTTTAGTCCAGTGTTTCAGTACTGCATTTGTTACAAAAAGATTATTCCATATTTGAACTTATATGTTATAACACATCGACTAAAATATGCACAGTGGTGCAAATGTGGGTGCACTAATACCACAAGCAGTTTGGATTTGCATGATGCAGAGCCTGGGTTACAGACTTTCTGTACTTTTGACCTATTTAAAATGTGTTTGCCTGTGTCGAGCTTGGGTTTCAGACACAGAGAATTCTCTTGATCAAATGCAGTTTTATCTAAAGTAGAAAGCAGAGACTGCACTCTGAATGTATGCATTTTTTTAACTGCCTGAGATCATGTTCTAACTTTCCAGCAAATGCATGTTCACCTGAAAATGTTGCTCTTTTGTCATTATATTATTCATAGCCCACGAGATTGTTTAAAACCTCTTTTTCACAGTACCATAATCCTTCAGCCTAGTTTAAGTAGTAAGCTAGTTTACATAGTGTTAAAAGATCATTTACAACTTCAGACTTGAACACACACACACACACACACACACACACAGATTTAAATCTTTTTGTTTAAGTTTTCACATCCTCCTACTCCTTTTCAGACATGAAATACCTACATTATCAACTGAATATGTCTGATGGGCATTCTGGTGTTGTTTTACTTGCTTTTATTCTATTCTCCCATTTTATTTGGTATGTGCTAAATAAAGATCTAAAATTAAAACTATAAAAAACAAAACACACACAAAAAAACCCAAGACATGTATTCTAAAGAGTATTAATCACAGCAGTGGTTACCTTTAGCTACAGCAGCTCCAGCCAGCCTGGCCCTGATCAGGCCCTGCCGCTCCTTCAGACGGATGATTTTCACTTTGGGAAACTGGGACATGTATTTATCTAGCTGCTCCCCCAGATAGTCTGCCGGAGGAAAATATTACATATGGTTTTACAACACTGACAGCAGACAAAAGCACACACCAGTATATGTGAAAAGATTACTTGAAAAAAAAGTTTGTAATTCTAATCAGAAATACTGAGATTAAGCTTACACAAACTATCAGGAACCAGATAATGGGCGGGTCTCTGTTAATAGCTTAGGGCTCTTCTACTCTGATTCACTCAATATTGACATATTAACTGACATACTTTGTATTGAAATCAGGGTTCCCACACATTTTCATGGACAAAATTTTAAAACTTTTCCATGACTTTTCAACGACCCAGATAACTGCTTTACTGCCCCACTTGCCTGCCAGTTTTTAAACATAAAAGGTTCCAGCTCTGTTCAAATTTCAGTTTTCCCAGTGATGTGTTCAAGGACCATTGGAAATGTGAAAATCCAAGTATTTCTGTTTTCACAGTTTCTGGCTGTAATAAATGGGGTAATTTTGGCTATTTTTGAAGAAAACAAACAAACAAACAACCCCCAACACACAACCACCGAAAAAAAAAAGATGAAAAACAAATCACCAAAACTTTTCAAATAATAAAATTGTCAATGGTCTTTCTGAAGTCACACAATCTTTATAAAATATGCATTAATCCAAATATGACAATTCAATTAAACATTTTTATGAAAAACACCTACAGTCAGAGAAATGTTTGAGAGGCAGCTGCTTAAAGTGTTAATATAATCAGAGGAGTGAGGTCTAACTATTACATAAATAACTATCATTGTAGTTTATATTAGTTTGTCTACAAATTTGAGGCCATAAACAAGCAACTGAATTAAGTTGAGCACAACTATGAACATAATGGAGGAAATATTATCTATTTTTGGCATACTGTGCCATGCAGAGGAGCCAGAGAGAATAATCTACCTTTGACAACAAAAGCCTAGTGCTCATTGTTGTCATTTATAGCATTTTTCTGGTGCTTTAGTTGCTGCAGGTATCAATTTTTGTCACCCTGTGGAGACCCATTCAAGGTAACATGCTCTACCTGCAAAGCATTCTAAACACAATTACCTCTGGTGCTGAAATCATCCACGAGAATGATCTCTTCGAGGAGGTGTGGTGGAGATCTGTTGAGCACGCTGTGCACAGAGCGAAGGAGCGTGGACCACACTTCATCCACGAAACAGAAAATCACACTGGTGGAAGGCAAGTTATCATGGACCAGATTCTGTGCACACCTGGAAAAACACAGCAAAACAAAATAAATCAGCAAGAACAATTCAGACTAGCAGTCACTCCTTTTTAAGATTTTAAATGTGCAGACCGGGACTCACATCTCAGGCCTGGTGTCTGGGATGGCACGGTCCACTGGGATCTTATCGCTCAGGAAGACATTAAAATGCCCCTCATCCCATCTCTTCTTCACCTCTGCATTTTCATTCTTGCCAGCAAGTGCCGCCTGACCAAACTGGCCCACCGCGTTGGGATCTCTTGGAGCGCTGGTCACATCCAGAGAAAGCACTTTGTGGAGCCCTGTTTTTCTGACAACGGCAGAGTTATTTTTGGAGTCCTCCCCTGCTTGGACTTTGATTGCAGGTTTCACTGTTGCTGCCTTCACATCAGTCTTGGTGTCTTTACTAATGTGTTTCTCCTCTGCTTTATTATTTACGTCCTTGTATTGAGGTTTAGAGGTTGTGTGAACAGGGTGTGCCTCCTCAGCCTTAAGCTGACTCACTTTTGTTCCAGTCTTCATCTTAGTCTCATCCTTGACCTTTTCATTTGTCTTTGATTCAATTTTGTCCAGGGCATTTTGAACAACATTCCCAGGTTTAATGGGTCCCTTCTTTGAGGTTGGTAGCAGACTATGTTTGTTTTCCTTAACTCTGGGAGGCACTTGGGTTACATTAGGCACTACTACAGGTAATGTCACTTTAACCAAGTCATATGCTGCTCTACTCTTCTCTAATTTCATCTCATTCAGATCCAAGTTCACTGCTTTTTTATTTGAAGGAACATCCTGCTTTGGTGTGACACTTTGTACAGCAGCTCCTTCTTCATGTCCATTACTAGCAGATTTGGGGCGATCAATCTTTAGAGGATTATCTTCTTGGTTCACCTTTTTACCTCCCAGAATTTGATCCTGTTTCATGCCCCCCTTTCTGTATACTTCTGCCACCTTGTTCCTTTGATTAATAGGTCCTTTCCCAGCATGTGTGACAGCAAAGTCCACCCTCTGAACCGGGTGTTTAAACCCCCTTCTCACCGCCTGTGTCACCCTGGACTGCTGTTTAAAAGTCTCCCTTTCTCTTATCACTTTCTCCTTCAGCAGCTGACTGTTTGCATCGTTTATTGATAAGCGGAGTGCAGCCATGTCGAGCAGCAGCCAAATGACAGAGGCAATGAACACAAATGCGAGTACCCTCCCACTCCCTCTCATGTACCTCCGAAGTACCTTCATCATCCTCGGGTTTAAAATATAACGACATCCACGTGAAACTGTAGAAAATGTCAAAGTATCATACTGTGCGGGCCACGACTGAGTAGTGGGCAAAGTTTTCTTTTCTTTGGAGAAGTTAGCTGCCTGCGTGGCATACTAGAAATAATACACGGAGCAGCAGCGGTAGTCAGTGTTGTCATTCAGGAACACAGCAGTGTCCGACAGCCCAGCGCAAAGTTACAATGTAAAGTTTTCCATACCGTGAGCTATCACTGCAGCCACCTCCGGGACATTATGTCTGTACGGCTAAAACTTCTTCGTCACTAAAAAGGAACTTAAAGTTCTCGGTTTCTTCGCTGAATCTCCACGCCACAACTCTGACTGACACACAGCTCTGTGTGAGGACGTAGCGACCACCAACTTCCACCCTCTCAGTAAACTCTCATTGGTCAGACTGGCAGGAAAATCTCGGCCTACACGGAGCTAACAGCAGCAAGCTAGCCGAGGAAAGCTAGAGCGGTGCAGGAAGTTTGGTGAACGGCCTTCAAAATAAAAGCGTCCAGTGTGCAGTTGTTGATAAAAGAAGTCGCTTATGTTTAGGTAATAATGACGAAATTAAAGAATAAATATTTAACGCTGCGAGTAGCTGAGACAACAATGGAAACAGTTTCCATAGGTTACACCCCCCCCCCATCAATCAATTAATAACAAAATAAACAAACAAGCACATTAATGAACAAATAAATAAATAGCCTGAAAAATCGGATTTTAACTCGTTTTCCAACACTAACATTATCTTTATGAGTCACCATGGCAGCAACTTTATGTCAGGACTGTTTATTTGTTAAAGGGAGGGAATGCACTTAAGATCTTTTAACCACTGTGGAGGGAGTTATGTTTTTTGATATGGCTTTGGTGAGAGATATTCAACTTAAAATAGTTGTATTATGTTTTTATTTTAATAACCCCTGAACCCCCATACCCGTTACAGGATTATTGATCTTAAATTTGATTGTAACTGAACTAGGCTACTTTTCATTATTAAGTAGCAAGTCTGTTACTTGCCTTGTAAATGAAGATATAGGCTTATAGGCTTTTCAATAATTGTGAGCATGTCTACCTAAAGTGTTAGTATCTTTTTTTGGCTAACACTAGCACATTTACAGAAATTTTGACCAATGCGTGTTGTCCTTATAAATAAAATAAACCAAATGAAAATATGTCATTGTGCTTCCTGCATCAACCACATATAGCTTCTTTACCTTCTTTCCATTTAATGGCTACTTTAATGTTTTTTGTTGGGGTAGAGGCATCTTACTGGAAGGTAGTGTGACTTCCAGAGCAAGTGAATGAGTGGACCTTGAGTTGATGTAGCCATGGCAAAGATATTCCCATGGTCAAGACAGTCTTAATAATTGAATCACCATGGATGACAGGTCCCAGCATGTCCTCAAAATCATGGAACATTCACCTATATTTCCATACATTTATCTGCTAACCTACAACTGAGTGGACCTTGATTTGATATTGTGTATTTTTGTCTTCATTTGTTATTTGCTTGCATCAGATTGTAGTTTCAATAAGAACTTTACTGTGAAGGTCTTAACCGGAAGCGATTTCTTAACCCCGTACATTTAAAGCTTCACGTGTACGCCGGATAACACGTAAAGCCACCGGTGTCAAACTGAAAGCTCGGTTTAAAGCTGAATGTGCGGCTTGACTGAGTCGAGCAAGACCTTTTTTTACACAATTATATGCTGTACTTTTTGTCAAGAAAGGCGCTGACATCATTATGTTTGGTCTATTTGAGGCTATACGTCGATTTCAGTGTCTCAAAACCTGCACCGTTCACAATGGAGGCTACACACCTGAGAAAAAAAATGCAGTCTAACTTGATTTGCTGCTGTGATTAATCTCGAGTGTACCTAGAGTGTACGTGTGCTGTCATAGTTTTTTATCGATTTGAACCACATGCAAACGTGTTTAAGTTGCCACAATTACAACTTATATGGCCAAATTTTAGCCTATTTTCATCCATTAGGGGAGACCGGGGCCACTTGGCACATAGCTATTTCCTGGCCTTTTGAAGTCATGGAAACATAAATGTATCAGACAAAAAATGTAAAAAATGAACTGAGACTGGTGTGTCACGTTAATAGCGGTAAAACAAGGTGCTCTGTGGTGGGTTAAATTTGGTCTTGTGGTCTTTTGGAGTAGTCACAGACACCCTTGAATCGGAGAGAAAAAATAAGTAGGAAAGAGTAGGACAGTAAGAAAAATGCAGATGCGTTGACGAGTGTTGACGAAGGCCACCAGACAAAAAGTTTGCTTTCTTCAATTGAATTCACCTACTGTATTAAAACATCTGAAAATCACTTCTACCTAACTATAGAGAGATTACCAATATCTTAAAACTTCAATATTTCTCATACATACAACACTCTCACACATGTGCACAGGCACACCATCACATTTGTAAAACCTGTGTTACTGCAGCCATTAGGCAGTGATTAGTGAAGGCAACGACAGGTTTTCCTCTTTATCAGCAGGCCTCTCCTGGGAGTCCCATTGGCGCCATCCAGCCTATTAACGCTCCCAAACATGAGGAGGGAGGGGAGTGGTACATCCCATGGTGGCTGCCCTTAGCCACACTACACACGCTTTCATTAGTGTGTTAGCTAAATGATTGGCCTCAGGACAGCCCCCGAGCCCTGCAATGCATGTGTTAGCTTATATGTTCCATCCACTGGGCAATTTATTCATGTATTCATCAATTTCTGCATTCACACTCATGATGGCATCATTTGGTAAATTTGATTGTATTTTCTCTAAACTGAATGGGCACAGCTTAGGGAAAAACACCAGCGAGACAAAGGTGACGGAGCATATAGCAGTCAAGTCGAACCTGAAATGGAACAATGTGCAGACATACAGGTGTCTGTGCTGCTCTTACTTAAATAATACACCCTGGAGCTGAAAATATTAGTCGATTAACTGACTAGCCAGAAATGTTTTTCATAACTTAGTTATTATTTACAGCATTTTTGTTCTGAAATTTAAATATTGTCATTGTATTTTCATGGTTTGCACATATTTCAATTTTGATTTGTTGGAAAAAAACATGCAATTTAAAGACTTCACCTCAGCCTCTTTGAAATTGTAATTATCATTTTCATCTAGGGTATTTTCTTACATTTAACAGACCAAGCGATTCACTGATCAATCAGCAAATTGATGTTGAAAATCAGAATTTGAAGCACAGCATTAATATATGGTATTAACATAAATTTACCTATTTTGCCACCTCTAGTCAATACATTTTAACTGCTAGCAGTTGTAAAGTATTCTGTTTTTACTCAATACTAATTGCTACCAACTACTAATATTAAAGTATAACGTTTTTAAAGGTAAAGAAGACACCAGAGTGCATAAAAAAACAACCAAATCAAGCTTGTTACTCAAAAAATTTCCCATGGGATGATACCCATACCCCCTTGCAGAGGTGTTGGCTAAAGCTCCCAACGTCCTCAAACTCTAGAAACGCCTGTTTAATATCTTTTGACACGATGATTTTGACCCACACTGTATCGAATTCTCCCCTCGCAGCCGCAGTTGCCAGCATCTGTACAGCATGACAGCATTTTTACAGTATATAACTGTTACATTTATTACAGTATTCTACAGATCCAGGTCCTTCAGAGGTTCTGGGAGGGAAAATGTAGTTTTTATTGCAGTGGTACTAACTGAAAACTACTTAAAAACAATCAAACAGCAGTTCCTCACTGCAAACATCATTAATCATACAATATTGATCTATAAGGTATTGTTACAGCTATAACATAAGCTGTCATGAGGTTTCCCATCAAAGGGATTAAATTAAGGTGAACGGAAATCTTACATTGACACTGCCGGCATGTGTAAAACGAGCTAAATGCACTGTATGATATCTTTAGAACATGTTAATTAGACCCTGGAATTAAAATTACAACAGTTGGTCTGTGTAATTTACATAGAGGTCATGTTGTGCTAATATGGCACTCGTTGAAATAGACAGCCAGCAACAATATGGTTAAGTCTGACCCACTGACATTTTCAGCTCCAAATTATGCACATTGTGTGAATTAAATTAATTAGAGAATTCATTAAGAAATATGGCTTGCGGAAACGAGTATAATATTTAGTTATGTGATGTAATTTTCTTTCATTGTTAAAGATAATTTGTTTCATAACAGTTCCTGCGGTAGTTTCCCTCCTGTACTAACTATGATGTATGTAATTTGTTAGCCATTTAATTAATTATGATTAGAATTAGTGAATGTACAGCTTGTTTTGACAGATGGTTCCCATCAGGGAGACCTTTGCACAATTAACTTAATCAATTACATCCTATTTTTTTCTGTTTGTTACATCTTGAAGTTTGTGTGAAAATATTCGTAGCATATGCATCATGTGAATGCTTTACTCTGAGTACATCAAATGAGCAATTATCTATAATTTGCCCACTAATACAAAGCAAATAAACAACTTTGATTCATTTCATGCTTTGTGAGATACCTGCAAGCTAGTGCAGACTGCTCACTTAGTGGCTGTTTCATCAGTGTTTAACTGTTCTGTTCGGCTGCTGTTTGATGTGTTTATGGCAGATCAAAAATATTTCTCCCACTAAATGAGAGCTCCATAAAATGTTTATGCTTCGCTTTACAGCAGATTTTATTCCAGCAGATACTGTATCATTATACTCACACTCACTTAATAAGTGCCTTGTTTTTGGGTGTTAACACATTATCTCACACATTTTTTTTTTCATTTTAAGAACTTAAATTGAAGCATTGTTGCCAAACCTGTAAAATCTGAAAAGCTATCAGTGTGGCCCCTTTGTTGTACTTGTTTTAGTCCACAAGATGGCGCTTTAGTTCTGTTCATGTTGTGCATTATGTGGTGGGATGGTGATCATTTGGCTTCACCGAGGAATCTGCAGCAAGGACTAGTGCTGCTTTATTGCCTTGCAGTACATCCATAAGTTGAAAAATAAGCTCATAAAATACTGACATATACCACTGACTATTTTTGGATACTGAAAATGCGTGTAAATGCACAAAAATCATAAAAAAAAATGTCATCAATGGTGTGACCTATGTGTGGGTGCCTTGTTACAAGTCATTGTATGAAGCCCTTGTGATTAAAGTCATGTGTATTAAACCTTGTGTTATAACCCTTTGTGATCCTTTTGTAATGACTTTATGGTAATTCTATTTACTAATTCGGTTTATTTTTGGCTTTTTTTCAGGCTTTGAAGAAATATTCGCCACAGAGCAAAAGAAGATACTGCATCTTCTGCAGCGTACAAGTAGAACACTTCCGTTATAACATGACTATATGTCTGTTTTTTAGGCACTACAGAAGAAGAGAAAGGATACAAGAGTTAAACAGGACTGTGGTTTCGCTCCAGTATTTTTTTTGTTAACTGAATGCTGTGAGAATAAGTAAATATAAAAAATAATTTTAGCTCATTCTGATGAAACCTCTGCACTACAAATCAGGCCATAATTCAATTTAGTCTTGTTCTGTACAACCAAATATTTCACAACATAAGTTCAATAACGCCCCTGTTTAAGGAGTCCAAAGCCTTCATCCATTTTTTTTCCAGGTGACATGAAGGTGATACTGATTTGGCTCCCACTGGACATGACTTAATGTCTGACATAAAAAATAACTACATAATTTGTCTCAATCCAGAGGGCTGACTTGGCATGGACAGCAGCAGTCCTAAATGTCACCCTATAATGAGTTCTGGCCAAAGGTACACAGTTAGGACAGTGCCCGCTGGCACCTGGGATGCCCACTGGCTAGCTTTTTACCCCACAGCCATTTGGACAACCCCAGTTTTCTTTGTGAACACTGCCGTACACGATTTGCATCCAAACAAAAAGTTTCAGTATTGTGAAGTTTCATTTCAGCCTGGCTAAGGAGTCAAACAAAACAGACTAAAACAGGACACATTTAGTTTAATGGTGCTAAAATAAAGCAAGATGATGAATAATATTATGATACAATAGAAAAGAATATAAATGTGCAGGTGCTTATAGAAGACGTCAAAAAAATTGGAGAGGAATTGATGCGAATGATCATTGTTACATGTGCTTCCATGAATCAGGACTGCCAAGTTTTATAAATATAATGCATTGATGTCATGGATTGAAATTATTGCAATGATCATATAACACTTTTCAATTCCCAGACTTGCCGTCTTTGCAACATGAACGCAGGAAGACTTTCAGTTTTGAGGAACTTGACTTCTTTTGTTTGGCTGGTATGAGACCTATTGGCAACGCGCGGGGCTTATTATCTTACAAAGGCGCAGGAGATGAGGGAACATTGTATCTAAATTAACTTTCTATTTCCTGGTGAATGAAATCAATTCCATCCTTTTATGTTACTTTTCATCTGCCTTTTGTCTTGTTGCGGAATCTTTTCTCTTTCTCTCTCATTCATCTGTTTTGCCCTTTCCTTGATCTGATAGCATTAAACATATAATTAAGTCATAAAGGAGGGGACTGATGAGTGTAGCAGATGGTAATTGCGTCCTACATTTGAATGAAATGATATGCATTGCTACAATTTACAGCCCTCGCCTCATATTTTATTCAGCAACCTTTTATCTCTTTTCCTGCAGAATTATTCTGCAATAAATTTAGACATCTTATCAATAGCTGGAGTGATAGTGGCAGAAACATGGAAAAAATGAGCCTCTGCCGTTTTATGCTGTTTAAAATAATTTTCCATAATAAAGGAGCTATCAGAGCTGCTCTATCACTGTAGAGGGGTGGATATTCCTAATACCCCGGCTGCCCTTGGTTTGTGGACAAGCTGTCACTCTCCTGTTAGTCTGAAGAAATGCAAAAGCCCAGCGGATAGTTTTAGTAAAGTTAAGCTGAGGTTTGTGAACTTCACACAGGGAAAATAAAACAGGTATAACTACTTGGAAGGCTGGTTGTAAGTTACTCTAATTATTATCTTCATAAAAGATCTCTTTTTAATATGTTGTCCTATGTTACTTTTCTGATCTGACACAATTCTTCAAGTTGCACATTAATGAATACATTATTTTTACATTTGTACTGTTAATTTCAGGGTTAAAGAGTTCATGTTCTTCAGGTATTTCCCAAAGAAACACACCTTAAGATTCCAACTAAGACTCAGTTGCCAGTTTCACATTTTTATTATTCACAGTAGGGGTCCACTGATATTGGCCTTTCAGGGCCGATATTGATACCGATTATTTATAGTTGATGAGACCGATAACCAATATTTGGAACCGATGTGCATTTACAAGAAAAATTAAAATCTTTCTCTCAATATTTGGAATTTGGAGTATAACAAACTCCAACACAAAACTTTAAATGCCTTTAGCAAATGTTTGATCAAAACTGAAACGTTCAACATAATATAGAGCAACTTTTTTTAAAAAAGTTAAAAAAGTGAAAATTTGAATAAAAATGAATATATTAATATAGCTCCCTGAGGTTTTAAAAAGTAAAACACGTCCTTTTCACGTTTTAATAAATTACTTTTATCGGCAATCATTAAAATCAAATACCAATATAAATAATTGGCAAAATGCCGAATATCAGTCCCAATAATTGGCCAGGCCGATAATCTGTCAACCCCTAATTCAGAGGTGTCCACTCAATTTATAGAAATGGGGTGTACCATGCGCAAACCTCCAGGGCTGAAATATGGAGCCAATGCGAAATGCCAAAGATTGCAGTTCATCAAATGGCCACTTGAGGCTGACTCCAAAACAGTAAATCCCCAAAGACATCTAAAATATCCAGCTTTAGAAATAAACATGTTTATAACCTGGTACAAAAAACGCTTTTGGTCTCCATGGCTAATTTCAACATTCATTTAATTCATTACATTTACACATTCTATTAAAGCTCAAAGTTACGCATTTTTTATGAGTGACAGGCTGTGTGTGAGGCATTGCTACCGTCTGTCAGTCTGATCCACCCCCCTCGCTCCACAACAGCTCCAGCCTCTCGCCAACATCTGGCCAATTCTGGCTCCAAAACACCAAAATGGCGATGGCCAAAAAAACATATTTTAGGCTTCAAATTAGGAGTCCACAAACCAGTAGGTAACATCAGGGTAGCTACATTGATTACTTTTACAATCTATGATGGAGACGTGTAAAAAGTCCAGTTATCAAAACCTGTTGAAACAGCACTGTTTTGGTCATGTCCACCATTCCTCAATATGTTGGCTGATTTGTGATGCCGCAAAGAGGACATAAGAGCACACACTCTGACATCTCAAGCAAAAAAATCTGTTTTTCCTACCTATGCCTAAAATACAGTTTGCATATGGACGAAAGGTCAACACACATAAAGCCACACTTTCAAATACACCCGGGTACATATGGACCAAAAACTGTAGAAAAAGATGGTCGATGCATCTCCACCTACTCCCACCGTCCAAAAATGAAGCCCAAATATCTCAGACAAAGCCCCCGCTATCTTACGCTGGTGTGCTGTAGTAATCTCTCGGGTATAAAGTTCCTGCTGATACACCCGTCCAACCAATTGGTGTGCAGCACCATTGATTGCGAGCACACCAATTGGCACACATAACTGTCAATTATGTTTTCAACCCCCTTTTTATAGCATCAAATGACTACTTTTAACCAAACTTATGAGAAAAACAAACTCTTAAACATAAATAAAAGTGATGAGAACTACCTAAAATGACAGAAAAAACTGATTTGATGAGTACTTTGAGTTCTTTGTTTGGCCCATGTCCCATCCACCAACAGGAGTGGGCGGGGTTTATAACCTATACTGCAGCCAGCCGCTAGGGGGCGATCAAGATGTTTTGGATTTACTTTTGGGGAGCTCTTATGTCGTCCATCTTTATAAACAGTCTATAGAGGCAGAGTGCATTTAAGTCTCACCACCAGGGAAAACGATCCCTCGCTCTCCACTGACTTTGTATTGCGTGACGGTGCCTCCTTAACATTTATGTCTCAAGCAAACAACAGAAAAATGGCTAAAAGCAGCTGTATGATAGGACGCACTATCAACAGTGTAAAAGACCCAGAACTAAATTTTTATATGCTGCTGAAGCAAAAAACTGAGATTTTAAGAGGACAAAAGTGAATACATAAGTGAGGGTTTAGTAGAGAGAATGGGGGAAACTGTGACATCCTGACACTTAAAAGCAAGTATTTTGCCAATTTGACCAGAGAAATTGCAGGGATTAAAGCTATTAATTTCCTCTTTGGTAGACAGAGGGTGCTAAAATAATAATTTGACATGATGATATCTAGTGTTTTTAGTTAGCTGGAGACATTTCAGCCATTGTGTCCATATTGTGGCGGGAGTCCCTCCACCCAAGCGGGCGTAGCTTCCTGGGTGTGAAGCGTTGCGCTCTTTCTCTATATTGTGGGCGAGGCCACAGGCTGATACTGTGTAGCCAGCAAATTCATTTAGAACGATGAGCAGAGTTTTACTGAAACTATGTATCCTATAACAAGAATGAATAAGTTAATTGAAATTCAACCAGATCACAAGCTTCAACCTCCAAAAGTGACCATAACCATGAATCAGGACCTTTTCAATAGTTTAAACAAAAACTGAACATCATAACAGTCATGAAGTTAGAAATTACTACATTAGCTTTAACTTGGTGTACCTAATAAACTGGCTACTGTGTATTTAGCTCTTTCCTCTTTTTCACACTGACAACTTATAATTCAGTGAAAAACACTGACGCTAAAACAGCAAGGAAGAGGGTAACTGTTCTAATTATTCGGCCCAGTTACATGTCGTCCATGAAACAGACATTAGATGCATAAATGCATCACTTTATCATCCAACTGTTAGATGGATTCCTGCCTCATAGGATCATTTGCACCTACTTCCTTATAAAAACTTAACTCCTGTGGTAGCAGCAAGCAGAGCAGTTGAGTGGAGAAGTGCCAGAAGGAGCTTTTTGTTCCATTGACATGCTTTCCTTTCATCAGTCCCTGGTGAAGTGCTGGACTCCACTGATATTTGAGAACTGGTAGCTGGGGCGATATAGGTTTAATTCTCATGTTCCTCCCGACCTGCCAAGTACAGGCGTTGGGTGCCAGCTGGAAGGCTTTCATATGTTGGTGTATGAGGGTGGAGGGGGAGAATTAGCAAGGGCAGAAGAGAGGAGGGCAAGTGTACAGTACATACACAAGTGTCTCTAGACCTTGAAGGTGCTGCAGAAGTGCTTTTCACATCTAGACACCCCAGGCACTTAGCGTTTAGTCATGATGCAGGTCCATTACCTTTAAGTACAAGTACTTATGTGTGGTCGCCTGTTTTTACAGCCCTTCTAGCTTGAAAGGAATCTACCCGGGGTGACCCAACTCTATTTATTGATGCCTCCTGAGTTTCCACTTGCTGGTAATAGACTGGAAAACACAGATAATGTGTTTGATCGATCAACGTGAACAAATTTCATTTGTTGGGATCAATAACAGTTTACAGTTGACAGAGCCCAAAGAACTACATTTATTTGAGCTTTTTGATTGAAGCTGTCCTTGCAAGCCGGCAATATGAGGTACTTCAGATCGGGCCTACATGTAGCAGGCATGGACTCTTCTGTTCTATTATTGCCAGCAATCTGTATTTAAAACTAATATCAGTGTGTGCTGCATGGCTCGGGGCAAAAGGCACCAAACCAATCTGATATACAGCATGTGTTTCTTTTCAGTTCCTTGTGATGTGAATTAGAATGTGAAAAATAACAATTCCCTTACATTTTTCACTGGTATCCATTTTTTCATTTGAGAGCGTAATGATTAGATTTTTTTCCCTTTTCCAGCAGCATGATTTGTATTATGTTTTCACTGTGTTCAAAACATAATAGAAAAGTGATGTGGAACCAAAGGGAAAAAGAGGAAATTAACTGACGTGCAGAAGAAAGACGTTTCCATGGCTCAACCTTTTGCAGTTTTCTTCATGTTTCTGCTTTTCATGATCATGCTCTGTGGAACGCCCTGAAGACATGAGAGCCCTTGCTCTGTGTCATACGGTTCCAGGCCAGGCCGCTACCTTCTGCACACACAGACAAAACAGCATGAGATGGGAAGTCCACATGGATAAGCATTTACTACGGTAGGTGTTGCTCCGGGCAAGTGCTATTCAGGGGGAATTTACTGTGTATACACCGGTGTAACGGCAATAACCTTCTTATAGAGGTGTTTGTGCAAAGCTTTTTACTCCACTGTAGTAAATGGCCTCATGTTGGCTTTAGCATGAAGGGACAGTACATTATGGATATTTGCCATTTTACCAAACTGGTAAGTGTGGTGGTATTTTCTGTAATTTTTATATTGTCAACAAATTTAATGAAAAAACCAACAACAATGCACTGATCAGAGTACTTGTAAGTGTTGCTTGTGAAGTCATAAACGTCCACTGTTCGTCAAAAAATATTAAAAACTCATAAATGAGACACTGGGTGACACGTTCCTTCATTATGATGAACATGTGGGTAATTTTTTAAGGGATTTGCTAGTAGTAAGAAAAATAAGGCATAATAATGCCTTATAACTTAGATGCTGATACATTCATTTACAAACTACAGTTAACAGACTTTTTCAGCCACTTGGGGGCGACAGAACCGAGTTTCAATGACATATTATCACCTATTAAGTGAACGTGTCAAACTAGTTAACAAACTGTTGCCTCTTTACACATTCAGCAGACACAGAACTAAAGAAGTACTAACCATTTACTGATGAAAGTAAGTCATAAATTAATTCTCCTTTGAGCTCTGCTTTTGGTATCGGCTAATCCTGAGGTAAATATCTGTGGAGGATTCCACTAGAGGACACACCAAAGAGCTCAGACTGTAAAAAAAACCTTCCAGATTTGCATGATGTAAACAATAAACATAGCGACACTTGAAGAGGTTTCTGTATGGCAATGATCCTAACTATGCCACATTGTCAGTGGACCTACAATTCAAAACATGACCCGCTACGTGCCCTCCTGTGACAGTTTTGGACGTTCAGGGATGGCGTGTCAAATAAAACCTGTGACATGCATGTCATCTTTAAAATACTGCTCCTGTGCACCACCATTTGGACTCTTATTTTTGCTCTTTATACGACAGTAGTTGCTGCTGGCTGATTTATTCTTTAGCGCTGCAGCGGGTGCTTCGGTGCATTCCAATCTGATGCCAACGTCGGCTGACAAAGCAGCAGTATACGGGTTTGGTTGTGGCCCACTGATTTCACGACCGCTGCTGCCCACTGTGTATCATACCACTGCAAAAGGTGCCTCCGAGTGTCGGTATTTGTCCCAAAGATCACTGACAAAGTGTCAGTGTTTGATGAGTTAGGAGTGAAAACAGGCTGTATATTGTAAATCTTAGATTGTGTCAGAAAAAGCGACAGCAGCGCCATTAGAGATGGTATGTTTGGCTGCATCTCCATGCTGCCTCTATCATTCATGTGCATACTGCAGCTTGCAGAAACCTAGCATTAACTTCTAAGCACATAGATGATCAACACTCTGAAGGGACACAGAACAGGCAAGGCAGCATTATGCATGGTTGAAAGCAAGTAAATTTCAGCTTTAGATAGCGGTGAACCAAAACAGTAAAAATTCAGGTCGGAAAAACCAGAACAATAAAAGACGCAATGAAGTGAGCAATAAGGAATTGAGGGCACTGGCAGAGACATTTGTTCCAGACAAATTATCAACTGTAGACGCTTTAAGGATCTTACATTTTAGATTTATCAATAACAGCCACCGTAAAGATAAATAATGTTCACAAAGGAAATTTTTATCTTTTCGTTCTTATTTTGCAGTACACATAACCTGAATTGCTCTCACCTTTAACATTTTCCTCTCTATATGACCTCAGTCCATTTTGTGACCCCACTACTGTCCACTACAACAATAATGACCAGTATTAGTGTAGATGCTGGTGAAGATGGTGCCTTTTTGCAGTCCGCTCTTACTGCAGGCTCTGTGTGTGATTGCCGTGTGGCTGTATTCACAGGGAAGGGCACGAACTTGGATTGGAGGACAATGCATTGAGACTGTTGGTCCCTATGCCTTAGATTTGGCACAGGTTAGGGAGAGGCATGAGATGCATATTGTTTGTGTTCATTTGAATAAGGACAAATGTCAGATTTCCATGGCTCCGGGCAGCCTGCATGTTAGATGATCAACTCTTTTGGGCCCCTGGATGTGGGGTCATCAGTAGCGCTTCCAGGTCACTGTCACTGCATGCCGGTTTGGGGCCATAATTGACCTTTTGACAGAGCACAGGGAGACAGCCTTTCTCTAAGGGCAGGAATAATCACTTTAGATTTACTTGTGGCTGAGCTCGTGTTAGCTAATTAAAATGTTTGTTCTGTTAAAAATAAAATGTGTGATTCCTGAAATTTGTTTTATAGTTGTTTGTTTGACTTTTTGTCAGCTGTGGTTCAAAAAATTATGAAAACAATCACCAAAGCAACAACAGACTGTATCTTATATAAACAATATAAATCATTAGCAGGTAATTGATCTTTTTTTTGCAGAGAAAAATACATTAATTGTCTAACATCTATGGCTAAAAACACAGCTGCAATCATTTCAGATGTTTTCCCATGACTCCACGTGACTCAGTCAGCCTTTTACTTTCATATGTTTAGTTAACATTTTTGTTCTGTGTGAACAAATGAGTCAGTGCTTCTCATGGCATACTGTAAAAAGTGCCATCATCCCCCCTTGTTGTTGTGGTGCAGAGAAAGGTTGAATACAGCCCGTATCCCACAAGCCCTTGAGTTCCCTCAGGCTTCTTTCCGGTCCAGGATCTCCAAAGAAGCGTGCGTTTACCCTTCACTGTGCATGTTATTCCTCACAACATAGCACCCACGGCCATGTCTCTGTCTTCATAGCCCTGAACGTTAACTTTCATTCACACCATGTACTCTGCTCACATGGGATGTTTTCTTATCCCAGTACCCTTTTCTTTTCAAATACTGTTCCTTTCCTTCCCCGGTGTTAGTGCTCCTTCCTCTGTTTCTACTTATTCCTTAATTAATTTAATGGCATGTGCAACATTGTACTTTTCTTGGCTCCTGAGCTACCACATAATGTTAAATAAGTACTGACATAATGCTTCAAAATCCAACAGTGTTAGTCTCAAGCTTTATTTATCAAATCCAGTTTGAGTGGGAGTGTGCAGAAAAATGCTCCCAGCATCATCGCTGGGATCTTGAGAGTATTTACAAAAAAAAGCAGCAAGAATGCCACGGGGTCAAGGCTTTGAGACCAGGGTATTACATTATTAATTAAAATACAAGTTGCCTTGTTGCCCATGGGTATACAATGTAACACACTTGATTGAATCAGGTGGTGGCAGTCTAGGCCTTTTGTATTTTGCGCTTGAAGGGACGAGAGAAATTTGAGCTCGGCTGTATTACTCTACACACAAAAACATGTTTTGGGAAACGGTTGTGAGCTGTCATTGAATGCTATGGCAGATTTAAAAATGCAGCTAAATTCCTGTGAAGCAGCTGGACTTGAATCAGAAACCAACTTTTTTTTGGTAGTTTTAACTTGTGCATTTCTTTATTTTATTACCATTTTGTGTCTGTTTCGATCAGACAAATTTACACATAAGTTAAACATTCAATTATCATCTATCTACATCTTTCTATCTACCTTTAAGGCAACATTTCAGTTTACATAAAAATAACATTCACTGAGTCAACTACTTTTGCAATAATATGAGAACATCTGCCCAACCTCATTTTGCCAGATTCAAAATGGATGGTAAGCAGATTACAGGCATTGTTTAACCCCTCAGTTGTTTTAGTGATAAGTTTTTATTCCATTTTCACATCTCAGTCACGGATAAAATAATGGAAGTAGCTACTGTGAGGTCACCCACTGGTTTTTGAACTCTCGTTTTGGAGCCCTGCATTCAGCATTTTGGCCTTTGCCATCTTGATATTCGGAGCCAGAGGTGACCACATCTAGGCAAGAGATTGGAGTTGTGGAGGAGCGAGGGGGTGGGTAGGTCTGAGAACCCAAGGCGACACCTCACAGACAGTGTGTCAATCAAAGTAGCCATGCCCATAGTTATGCATAACTTTAAGTCTTAATAACATTCAGATGGTTGATTTATATAAAAATGCACCCCTGGTGCAATTGTCATGAACAGGGCAATCAGCTATGAAGACCAAAACTGTAAACATGTTCATTTCTGCTGTAAAGTAAGGCATTTTAACATGAGGGTCTATGGGGATTGACTCGGTTTTGGAGCCAGCCTAAAATGGCCATTAGAGGAACCGCAGTCTTTGGTACTTAATTGTTAGCTTTACTTTTCAGCCCCAGAAGTTTCCGCTAAAGGGGCAGCCCTAGTTTTCGCCAGCAGGGTGCAGCCATCTTTCAACAAGTTAGTTTGTGACATCACTGAGTTGGTTGTTTACGATGAATAATGAGTACAACAAGTAGGTGTCCTTCAAAATTATTCTTAGTAAATCCCTACCAATCACTACATGCAGAAATATATATATATAAAAAATACACAAACTGTTTTTTTTGTGATGAACCCTCTTGAAACAGTTTTACACCATTTTTTGGGCATTGTTCTCACAACAAGAAATTCTTGGAGGACATTTGCAAAAAAGACTTTACATTATTAAGGCTAAATTAAGGCTAAATCAAGATTGTGGTTACATTCTACAGAGGAGCAATAGAAAGCATACTGACGGGAAACATCACGAACTGCCATGGTCCGTGCACAGGGTGATTAAAATCACCCAGAACATCACTGGTACCCAATCTACAGAGCATCAGTGACATCAGTGAAGTAAGTTTTCCGCACAGAGTCCAAACTTTCAGGATACTGAAAGGCAGCACCCGCCCCAGCTACAGCCCGCAAAAGATACACAAGTATCGGCTGCTGCACCACCAGACTACAGAGCAGCTTCGTTCCTCAGGCTGAGATTCATCAGCTCCTCTGACTCCAAAAGATGTAGCAGGATTTAAAAACAACTAAATCTACCTTGTACCTTGTATCTTGTACAAGATATATGGTGTTTGGCTTTTTCAATTACCCAAGCAAATATGATAAAACCTTTTTATAATTTACTTGGCAATGATTTCAGCAAAGTACTTCACACATAATTGTAAGTTTAGCAATAAAAAACAGATATTGTTAATTTTCTGAGGATATTAAACATAAACTGTAAATATTAATTGATTGAACAAACAAAAAGCTATCAAGACAACTGATATTTGTACGTGTTAGGATATTCTTATTAAATGTAATTTCCCCCTGGCTTTTTGTTATTGTTTTGTTTGTTTAAACTGTATACTGTATTTTTGTTACACTATGCTGTGTAAGCAAAAAAAAATGAAAAAAAAAATGTGCTGAGTACAGCACTGTACCTCAGACTACTTCAGTTGAGTTTTGATGAGACACAAAGCTACAAAGTTCAAAACCTGCTGCCTGTTTTTTTAAACCAACAAGGCCAAATGTAGTGTTAGGACTTGCTCCTATGTAGTTGTGAAAAAGTGAAAGTGAACTTGACTATTGTAACATTCAACGTCAGCTTGCTGCAGTTATAAAAAAATATACCTAACACTACCATTGCCTCCAACAAGCTGTAGGACAACAACAACAACAACACCAGACGGTAATAACGTTATGTTATCCTGTCTCAGCTAACGGAGCTAACGTTAGCCTAGCCCAGCGAACACGTCCACAAGCCACCTTAAATCACGATAAACGTCATTCCCACCAACAAACCGAGTCAAATGAAGGCATCTTCTCCATCATGAAGCATAAAATAACAAACAGCATGACTCACCATCAGAAGAACTGTCGGGGTTAAGAGACACTTGAATTCGTCCCGTTTCACCGTGTGTGTCCGGTCCCGTTAGCTAGCTGCTGGTACTAGTTCGGTTCAGTACCATAATGGTACTGCCTGACGTGGGGAAACATCAACATCTTGTTCTTCTTTGGTAATTTTTTTGGAAACAAAGGGTTCCCTCCTCTGCGAAAGAATCGGCTCATAATGTCTGGTTGATGATGTCAACTTCATCTTCGATCATAACCTAAAAGTTTTACTCCGTTTACTCCTCACCGCTCTCGCAGTGTCTTCTCTCCCGGTTTTGCGTATCCATTAAAGTCATTCAAAACTCTACTTCTTCCCTCAAAACAGCAAATAAAGTGGATCTGCACCCTACGCCTGCACCGCCACCAGGTGATAGGTTAGTTATGTGTGTCCCACCTGTGGGGCACTAAATGACTCCCTGTACATTTGTGGAGGACGCTGCTGAAACCAGTGGCGTGCCCAGAATTTTTTTGGGGTGGCCCAAGTGGGGCACTGACTTGTGCAGGGGTGGCACGCAGAATGAAGGCTGCTGTGGGCACTAGGGGTCGACCAATATTGTTTTTTTCCAGGGCAGATACCAATACTGATTATTAGTAGTTTATGAGACTAATAACTTATATTTGGAACTGATATGCATTTACAATAAAAATGAAAATCTTGCTGTCGAAATTTTGAATTAAGATTATAACAAACTCCAACACAAAACTTTGTTTAAATGCCTTTAGCAAATGTTAATTAAAAAGTTCAACACCATATACAGCAAGTTCCCAGAAACTTTTTTTTAACAAAGTCAAGTGAAAATTTCCATAAAAAATGAATAAATAAAAATAGCTCCCTGAGGTTTTACCATGTAAAAGTTCCTTGCACCTTTTAATTTATTAATTTAATCGCCATCATTAAAATAAAATGCCAATGCAGATAATCTGCAAAATGCCATATATCGACCCCAATAATCGGCTAGGCTGATAATCTATCGACCCCTAGCGGGCACACACGTCCATATATCTTTAATTTAGGCTACCATTTTTGTCTTACAATCCTGTTCATTGTTTGGTTTAAAAGATAAATAGACTGACCAATCACAACACAACAGATTGACACCACACAAATGTAAAATAAAGCTTCCATACTTTATTAATTTAGAAATGAATTTTTATTTTTTTATATTAATTTAGAAATTGTTCCTCTGAAAGTAAATAGTACAATATCAATAATTAAGTGCCAACAACATTAAAGTGGCAAAAATGTAAAATAAATAAGCCTGCGTGAACAAACTTTTTAACAATTGCATTAATTTATTTGTATGTAAAATTGGTCAGGCTAGACACTACTCTGGCGCATTACTGCCTCTCAAGTTTAATAAATTGCACCTATAAACGAAAATTCAGTTTACTCATCCAACAGTTTAGAGAACAAAACAGCCATCAAAGACCAAAACATGCTCTACAGTAGCAAATTTACAGAGCTGAGCTGAAAAACTTCTATTGATGAATAAGCAGATAACAGAGACGAACCAACCTGCTGACGTCACCAGCTAGCATGTTGAAAGATGGCTGCACACTGCTGGCAAAAACATGAAATGCAGTCTAGTTGTTTATCAAATCAAGGTGGATATCAAGTTTGATTGATCTTGTCTAAGAATTTTTTTTTAACAAACCACAGTAAAATTGTTCACCGTTTCATCTCCTCTTTAAAGACCCACGCCAGCTGAGACAAAAGACACTTTATTCTGTATGCTTACCCAGACATATACTTAATATCCAATTATTCTTCTTTGTTTCTTCTCTGATTCTTGAGTAACTGTGCCCAGACTATAGGGTGGCTTTTTTAAAAATTCATTTACACCTTATTGCCTATAGTGTGTCATAAGAACAAACTGAAGGAGTCTCCCTTCATCCTCATTAAGGGTCACAGAAGTGTGAATATGTAAACTTTTAATAAGCACCCTGACAGAATAAAGTTGGTCCCAGTTCTTTTAGTACTGTGGTGGGAGTGGTAATGGCACCAAATACGAGACAATAAGGTAACTATAATGAGTGTCGGTGTGTGTGTGAGTTAAATGGAGAGGGAGAGGAAAACCCTGTCTGAACTTGGCCATTTGGAGAGTCAGTGTCTGGGGTAAAAAAAAAAAAAAAAAAAGAAGTTGAATAATTTTAATTTCTCCTCTCTCCTCACCTCTCCTCTCCTCTCCTCTCCTCTCCTCTCCTCTCCTCTCCTCTCCTCTCCTCTCCCTTGATTCCTACTGACCTCCAGTCTAGGTCTGTTAGATGTAGTCCAGGTCATAGCAGACAAACGAACGATGGAAATATCAAAGCCAGCCCAAGGCCTTTACATTCGGTTTTCTGCTCCAGGTAATCACAGTGTGTAGATCAGTGCGGAGCACAGCTGAGGCCTTGTCTCCTCCTTAGCCTGTCTTTTATTCCTCTGTCCTCTTCCATGGGGCTTAATTCACCGACTCCATTTCTGCTGCCATAGGCAAATCGCAAGGTTAACTATGTCTTAACATAGCGTGGCTGCTAATACCCAAAATGGCAAATTCTAATGAGATTTCATTAATTGCAAAAGTGTCGTCCACTCATATTCTTTATAAAGAGCTGAAAGGAAATCGGAGAGCTTTGGAGTGATGGTACCGTCTCTCCATTAGACATAGACCTGGATCCATCTGGAAAAACAAAGTGTTTGTCAGTTAAGCAGCCCAATTGTGTGAGATCATAGCTGGCTGTTGAGCGTGCGAGGTTCTGAAGTGTATCGAGGGGCACAGCTGAGTGAGTCGAATAGTCTGTGGTCTATTGATAACTCGCGCCTGTTTTAAAATCCTGGCACAACAATGCAACTAGGGCCTTGTGTGCTCCGCTGAGCAACAATACCTTCTCTCACTGGCAGCTTCAGTGTAATGATGACAAACAACAATAAAAGAGATTTTTTTCCATGGGCCCCTCATTCCTGGCACCTTTTGATAAGAATATTTTTTTAAGTTTATCCAGAGATACTGTGTAGTATTTACAGAAAATAATTATGAATGTGATTAAGTTTTTGTTGTTTAGATTTATAAAAGAAAGGTCAATATAGAGCTGTTAGCCCTTTAAGACCTAAGCAAATTGGCCTGTTTTTTTCAAGAACATAAGAAAGAGGCAATGAACAACCTTGCAAGAAATTATTTAAAAAATAAGCAAGAAATTAGTAAAAGTTACAAGAAAATCTCCTGAAAATAAACAAAAAAGAAAAGTGAAATAACGAAAACATATTTATACATATTATATTTACAATTTAAATATATAATACTAACAAATATACAGGCAATTCTCTTTAAATTTCCCTGATTTTTTTAAAAAAAATCTAATTTTCACATTTTTTTTTTAGTATTTTCAGGACATTTTTCTTGAAACCTTTACTTATTTCTTGCTATTTTGGGGCTAATTTCTTGCCAAGATGCACATTGCCTCTTTTCAGTATTTTGGAAAGAAATCAAACTAATAGGCTATAATGTTTAAATGCTGCTCAAGAAAACTGAAGTAGATCCAGGTTTCAAAGGGTTACAGGGAAAGACTCCCTTTACAGAGACCTATCTTCATTTCTATCTTTGCTCCTTGCCCTCACCACCATCCGCCCACCTCCACACACACAACACACACACACACACACACACACACACACACACACACACACACAACACACACACACACACACACACACACACACACGCACGCTTGCATATTCTTCATTTCTCCAGCCTTGTTCCTCTCCCTGTCTGTCTCAGTGTGTGTGTATAGAGCTGGTTGGCTGGGCCAGTAGCTGGGAGGTATGGTGGAGTGTAAGCAGTGTTGATGTGGATGGCCCCTGGTCAGAGGCCAGGGCCTGGCTGTTAAAACGCAGCCTCTTTTGTGCGTCAGAGCCAGCATTGCCAGTCCTATTCCACCCCTGTCGCTACGGGTGGGGAGGCATTTACCCACCACATGCATTCATTCCATTGGCATTGCTTGATGCAGGGCTAAATGGCATTGTTACAACGTGCCTCTGAGAAGTGTTGACAGGTCCATATGCTAATTTTAATGAATACAAGGGAGCTGAGGTTCTTTTTTTTATTCACCTCAACTCAGCTGCAGAATCCTATCTGCACCTAAACTAGCAAATATAATTGCAGCAAACTCAAATGAGCTCATTAGGAAATGTATTGAATTTACACATTATTTCCAGTAGTTTAGCTGAATTATTTTCCCCGAGGACTCAATTACATACTCATTTGTGACTCAGGTAAATGGCTTTCTGCATGTGACTTTTTCAGCTGCAAAATTGTAGTCACTGAATAATTTGTAAGAAAGCTGTTGTACAAGCACATCTATTGACATTCATTTGTGCGAGGATTTCAAAATGGGGAGGCAAAAAAAAAAAAAGGCAGAGAAGATAACTACTGGCTTTTGTTCCTTTATTCACTTCATTTGATTAACTCATAACATTTCGTTCACTCGTGAGTTATTTGAACGTGCGCTCATTTGTCTCCAGCGGGTTTCCTCTTAATGTTTTTGTTCACAACGGCCTTGTTGTCTTTCTGACACATGTAATTTCATCAGTGAGCGTGCGGGTGAACTTTATCTCGTCAAAAATGCAAGCACAAGTCCTTTTTCACAATGGAAGGACAGAGCGCTCAATCTAAAAGAGACCTGGTGAGTCAGGGTTCAGTATCAGGGATTATGCCAGCCTACTGCGCTCTGAAATGAAAGTGAACATTCATCGAGTGACTCACTTCTTGAACCGTGTCCTCCCTGAGCGACAATGAGGAGATTGTTGGAGGAGCGGACATGGTGTGGAAACTATGTGACAAAGAGGAGTGCCCAAAATTTGAATTCCTCTTTAAATTGCTGTTTGTTCTGTGTGAAAATGGCCCGTTTGCAGGAAAAAAACAAAGAATTTTGGATGGGTAAGCATAAGGGTTTCCACAGAGCTTTGTATTGGCTTGTGCTGGATGAACTGAAGTGACTCTGGCTGTTGGCAAGGTTCCCAGGAGCACATTGAAGACAGTTTCAGGCAGTTGTAGCGGACTTCAGTGATCAAAATGTGCTACTGATGTCTGCTATGCATGATATAATGTTCCACAACTTGGCTGTTCATGATTGGGAGAGTGGTCCTCTGCAGGGAAACAACTGGACCATCCACACAGAGGGTCTTTTTTTTTTTTTGCTTTATTGGATAGGACATATTGGAGAAGATTTTGGAGAGGATGACTTGTCATAAAGGTCATTCTCCAGATTCAGATCCACAGTATCATAAACACATGGCTTACTCCTTGCTCCGCTGAGCCAGCAAGCTGTCCAGGGTATGTAAAATTTAGTTTGGTCTCATTCTGTGCACCTCTGTATTGTGATTTTATGGTATCGTGGTCTGTGCTGGCTGTCCTCGCCCATGGAGTGGCCATAAGGGAAGTGGGACTGGGCCTAGCGCTGCGCTGGCCCTGAAAGCCTCGGCCCAAACACATCCTCTGCACTCAGCTGTAAATATCACCAACAGCTGGTGGCACGCAAGTTAGTCGTGCTTAACAAATTACTGGCCTACATGTGGAGGGGCAGGGGGCTTCACTTGCCTCCTTGCCAATAAAGTGGCCATGCAAGTACAATCTGCAGCAAATTGGTTTATGGAGTTAAAGGTTCAGTGTGTAGGATTTATGGGAATATGTTGGTAGAAACTGAATATAACATAAGAAGTATGATTTATTTAGTGTATAATCACCTGAAAATAAGAATTGTTGCATTTTTGTTACCTTAGAATGAGCTGTTTATATCAATTGTCAACCTCTGGGGATGAAATATGAACCCCACAATGAAGTGCCAAAAACTGCAGTTCTTTGAACGGCCACTGGAGGCTGGCTCCCGAAGCAATCAATCCCCTTCGACCCTTCATGTTAAAATGTCTAACTTAACAGCAGAAATAAACATGTTTAAAGCCTGGTACAAAAAAACTGTTTTTGTCTCTATAATTAAGAACCCTCTTATGGCAACTGAACAAGGGTTAATTGTGTTACAACTCATCTGTTAAGATTTTATAAAGGCGTAAAGTTACGCACAATTTAAGGGCAGGGCTGATCTGAGTGAAATGCTATGTGTTGAATGTGTCCTCGGCTTCTCAGTCAGATCCATCCCTCGCTCCTTCACAGTTCTGGTCTCTTGCTCAAATATGGTCACTTCTGGCTCCAAAAAAACAAGATGTTGATGGCTAAATCCACTATTTATACAGTCTATGGGTCATATCTACACAGGGAGCAGGTCCTTGTCCATAGAAATTGCCATTTTCACTGCCATGTTTCTTCAGTAGCTCAGAACGGACAAACCACCCACTGGCTTTAAATAAGGTTATTTGTGTGGTCACATTGGCCACCATAGTTAGCAGCCCTTCTGCCACAACAGTCTCAGAAAAACACAGATTTTCTTTCCTTAAAATTGCTTTATTCTGTGTTTTTATCAGTTTAAATCACTGGGTCAGTTTGTTTTGGAGAGGAATAAAGCTCTGTGGATAATTATGCTTCTGGTTCCGAAGTTATTACAGAGAAAAAGGCACACATTAGCACGTCCTGGGCTAGTGGCCCATCCCTGACATACCAAATGAATAATGTGACTCCCAGTAAAAAAAAAAAACCTCCAGTACAATTAACACTGAAGGAATTTTAACTGTGAGAAGTTACAGCTAATTGAAATCTGCAGTTCTCACTGCAAGATGCAACTAATTTCCCCTAAATCTTACACACAGTTCCTATAAGTAAATAAATAATTTGTCTTTTCTCTATAAAAATGCATAGTGATATAACAGGAAAGAGTTGTCCAGCATGGTAGTTAAACCACACAGCAGTGAACTCAGTTTGAAGACCCATTCCAGTTAAAAACAACAGAAGGTCAAACTTTTTGGAAACACAAACCTGTTTGAGCTCGCACGTCTCGGCTTCTACTTCTCACAGAGCTCTGTTTAGAGAGATAAGAATTATCAAAGTCACCTTTGAGCTCAGTAGCCTGTCTAGTGCTCATGGTATCAAACATAATGACATTCAGTGTACCCAAGATCACATTTATGATAGCATATTTGATACAGCTGTACAACGGCAAAGAATAACGCAGCCTAAAAGAATACCCCCCCACCCCTTTTTTTTCAGTTTAAACACAATCCATTTTCCAGTGTAAATCACTTGTCACTCTATTGCAAATGTAACTGCTCTGATATGAAAGAGAGAGGTGGAGAGAGAGAAAGAGAGAGAGTAAAGATTATCTTTTGGGCCATTTCACTGGCACCGTTGCGTGACAGAGACTGACAGCTCTTTCAGATGACTGACAGGTGTCCTTTGAAATGCCGGTGAAGCAGCTTCTGTTCAGACTGTTGAAATGCATATTTGGAGCTCTTATCATAAAGGCATGGATGGCCCAGATAGGTGCCGTTAACATTGCAAATGGCTCCAGAATTATTCATTGTCAGTGCTGCGGGAAAGAATGGGGGGGTGAAGTTTGATTATTCTGCTCACACAATGGCAGGGTGCTTAATGATTCCTCTCCACCTTGGCAGCGGCATGTGCCGACTTCAGGCGCTAGCGGCGGGTGACACAGGTCTGGCCAAGTGTTAGAGCAAGATCATACGTCCGGGCCCCATTTTAATTTCTAATACATTAATCTTTTCCTCACAGATCCTCCATGAATATTCCAGGGCTCCTTGTTTGTCGGGAAGGCTGTCTCGCTTTCATCTATTCAGGTGGTTTCATTCACTGTGAAAGCCAGCTAAATGGACCCGATCAGTCAATGACAACCGGGATACAATAGAGCCCGGTAACACGTCCCTTTTCTCCTTTCAGCCTTCTGATAGACAACCCTGACACCTGCTCCCCGGGGAGACCCTCCGCCAAGTCAGTGCACCGTTCCTTGAGAGACTTCCCTTACTTTATCAGCCCATAAAGGATTGTCACAGGTGACTATATCAGCTGAGGTATGGAGCTGCTCCCTCTGACCTGCCCCGCCGCCGCGAGGTCGAGGCACCACGCGGTTGAGGCACCATGCGCCGCATCACAAGCGGATTAAGGTGGCTTAAACACTGTCATACAAGCAGACTCAGTGCTTCACACTTTCTAAAAATGTTAAGCCTTTGTTCGCCTCCATTAATTAGCATTGTCTTAAGTTCATTAGACCACTGCTCATGTTGTTACTAATGAGGCAACGTAGACCACCTACATCAGCCGTAGCTTTGTAGTGCCTGACCTGACAATGGCTCCTGTGCTTTCCTGTGTGTGGTGTAATGACATACACAGAGAAGGATGCAGGATCCAGCCCTGAGTGAGTCCTCTTAAACATATATCTTATTACTATGTTAACTGATTTATAATCAAGACTATTTTCTCTTTTACAGATGCATTTTACTGCTGGAAAGATGGCCTTTTAATAAAACTAGGAAGTGTCTGCAGTAGAAAGATGCAAATACTTTTGAAATTGGTGCTACTTGACCAGAGAAAACAGAAAAAACAATGCTTCTGCTTAAAACCTACGACTACCAGAATGCTCTGCATCACACCGAACCAACAAATGCTTGCGCTCGTGGGTGACATAATGCAAATGCAATCTTGTAATACAGTTAAATGGTACCCTAAAACACTGGTTCCTAGCTGAAGGGTCGCGGTCCAAAGGTGGGTCGCCGGTCTATACCAAATGGACCACAAGTGATTTATGAATGTGTAAAGTTTGTAAAAAAAATACACTTTATTTTGAAATACAGTATATTTCTGGCCCAGAGTATTAATTTTGAAGCACCGTTTCTGCTTATTCTTGCATTATGTTTCATTTCTTTGTGTTCTAAGCCAGTGTATTGTATGCATTTTGTGAAATAAAACCGAATGTGTGGTAATTTATAATGTGCGATTTTGAAATAATGATTAAGGAGAAATCTGGACGCGTGACAGGACCGATTAGGAACCAATGCCCTAAAACATGTTTCTGAAAACATTCGAGGCAAGACCCATACAATTTAGTAACAGAATCTTGGTTTATATTTGATCAGCTTAGTTTTACCGTTTCATCTCTATTTTTTCATTCTTCGTTTTAATTTTGCAAGAAGCGGTTTCACGCCCACTCCCTGTTGACAAACTGTCGCTATAACAGCTAAACGTGGCACTGAAATATGTTTTTGAAAACATTTCAGGCAAGAAATTGGCAGTGCAGTAACATTATCTTGATTTCTATTCAGCACAGTCTAGTTTTAACATTTAACTACTGGATTTCCCTCCAAGTTTGAGAAAGAGAGAGAGAGACAGAGAGAGAGGGAGGAAGGTCTGTGTGTTGACCCAGCTGTTTGTGTCCATGGTGGCGTTTTGGGTGGTGATACGAAACTGCGTAGGCAGTCTGTAATTTAAGTACATGCCCAGGAGAGCCAGCAAAACTCTGCCGGAAAACATATTTTGAATCAATTTGTGTCATCCGGCAGAGTTTTGCCATGGGGCTGGGGGATATCTAGTCACTGGTGAGGTGGAGAGAAGTTTACCATAGTTCTTCTACTTAAACTACCCACACTATTTTTATACAAAGCTGGTTAAATATCAGCAAAGTATCCTTTAAGTAAAAAATGTTAAATGTTCTCCTTTATTAATACGTTAACTGTTGATTTATATTAGTTCGTCTTTTAATAGCAAAGGTTGACTGTGTGAGATTAAGAGATTTTTAGTGGTTTCAAGAGTCGTGTAAAAGTTAGTTCTCCTTTTTTTTCTAAAAGATATTTCAGGCCCTGTGCTTAATCCAAATGAGCCCATCAGTCAAAGCTCCCCTTTCCACAGCTAAATGAGACTCACAGGGGCCTGTATTCTAGAGCGGCGCCACACAGCACTATAACTCAACATAGAGAGCACCTTAACAGTGGAAACTTAAATGTGCATTGGCATATATGGATATTAGAAGTGTCAAGCCCAGTGATGTAGATTGGGTGCCATTCATAATTATGATATCTGATTTCGGCTCAAAAGGGACGCTCTAGAGGGAAAGCGGGGGGAGAGCACCAATATTTTAATGGAGAGGAGACAGCCTTCTCCCTCAAGGAACATCTTCACTGACACTGGCTGCTGGAAAATTGGGATTTATACTTCCTGTTTTCTATTAATATGGAGATGAATACAGGTGTTCCTGTGTCGTAAAATTAGTTTAGCTCTTGCAAATTGCAATTACACGTGTTGGGGGGAGAAAAGTGATGTCTACGCGTTTTCACAGGCAAGAGAAAATGTGAGAAAATTAGGAAAAATATCTAGATTTAAAATGAACATAATAACGTGTAATTCTATCCTCTGCAGCCCCCTCAGCCCGGTCTGGCAGCTGTACCTATTTGTTCTGGTGGTGGCTTAACAGACCAGCAGACTTTTCCTCGCTGCTCATGCAAGGAAAATAAGATGTGAAACGGTTCCCTCTTCAAGGGTGAGGACTTGGGAAGGGCTTCAAACCTCAAGGACAACATCCAAAATTCCACGGTGTCTTCCTATGGGACTTGTGGAGGGCATTGTTGAGCAGAGGACACTGGTGAATGTACGGGCAGGGTGAGGTGGGGCTCAACCACAGTGAGACACCAAAGCTAGCTGCAATGATTGGCTTATGGCTGTACACACTGGTATAGAAAGCCCACCAGGACAAGTTCCCTGTCCATGAGAGGTTAGTGAAGATATACAAGCAGACCCTGAGAAAAAGTCCTTATTTGACCCAGACAGTCAATCACAAAGTCGCTCATCTTGCTCATTGTAATCTCCAGTAAGTTTATTTGTATAGCTCTGCGAAAAATAGCTCATTTTTGGGAGACATACTTTTTTTATTTTATTAGATTTATTTATTTACTTGTGCAGTTATTAGATAGGAGAGCTTAAGCGTAAAAGGGGGAGAGAGAGGGATGACATGCAGCAATGGGCGAGGAATCAAACCCGTGGCCGCTGCGGTGAGGATATAGACTGTGTACATGGGGGGGCCGCTCTACCAACTGAGCTACTGGACGCCCCAGAGAGATACACTTATTTACTGAGCTTAGCACAAAGACAAAGGGAAACAGCTAGCTTGGCTCTGACTAAATCAAAGTGTAAAAACTACATGCTGTGGTGTTTTAAAGGGTTATATGCCAGACTATTTATTGGTCAGGCACATAGACTGCATTAATAATGAATGTAGGTACTGTGACGTCATCCATAGGTTTGCAGACTGCCATTTTGAAACCTTGAGGTCAGCATTTTGGCTGTCGTCATTTTGTTTTTTTGGAACCAGAAGTTTCCATACTTGAATGAGAGGCTGGAGCCGTGGAGGAGTGAGGGGTGGATCTGACTCACAGACTGTGGCGACGCTTCACAGAGAGCCTGTCATTCAAGCAGCTTCACCCTTAATTATGCAGAACCTTAAGCTTTAATAAAATGTAAACAGGTGAGTTATATTTTTTAAAAAATCACCCCCATACAGTTGTCATGAAGGGGGAAATTATCAAAAGAGATGGAAACTGTTCTTCGTACCAGGTTGTAAACATGTTTACTTCTGCTGCAAAGTTGGTTTAACATGGTTTCTATGGAGACTGACTCACTTTTGGAGCCAGCCTCAAGTGGCCATTCGATGAACAGCAGTTTTTGGCACTTCCATTTTGGCTTCATTTTTTAGCCCAGGAGATTGCCACTTAAGCGTAGCGCATCCATGATAAAGCACAATGCTAACCACAAACAGGCAAAAGGCCGCATGTCACAAGCTACAGATAAAACCCCAAATGAAACAACCATTCTGAATACACTGTATACATGTCCAAAAAATGCTTTTATGACTAGAATAATACAAGCATATCCCACATGTTGAGCAGAAAATGCTACATTTGGAGAAGGCCTAATTTGGAATAATGAAAAGAAATACGCAGTTATGTGACCCTTATTAAATTCAGAATACTGTCATATTTAGAAAAATAGTGGAACATTAGTTTGAACATAAATATAGTCACTGCAGTTTTTGTGTGGATTAAATAAATGAGATACATGTTTAGTATTAAGGTGGCGGTTGGCTGATATTGTTACATTTGGACTGAGCTGGACTAGTTATTTCCTCCTGTTTAACTAAGCTAACAGCTGGATGGCCATAATTTTTTATTTATCAGACAGATTATGTGAAATCCTCATCTTGTTCTATGCAAGAAAGTAAACATATTCCACAAAATGTCAAACCTTTTCTTCAAAAAATGCCAACACTATAGTAAAGCACTATTTAAAAATAAGCAAAGAAAAAGTTGAATCTGATTACAACAATACAAAATATTAAGTATCAGTTAGTGGCTATCCACTCGCAGTTGTTGTCACCAGTGGTTATACAACCCCTGTGAGTAAATCAGTATCGATATGTTTTCAGTTCCACAGTATTAGAAAACAAATGCACCGCTGATTTATAACTAGACATGCGAGCAGCAGCGTTCACCTGGCATCGGGCTAACTTTCTCTCCACAGCCAATAGAGAGGCTCTGGTATTGAGGCGAGACATTAATTCATTGTGTCAACCTGTCCCCCTGGAATATTTATGATGCTAAATACATTTAATTAGGCACCGGAGCTGTGATGGGAGAGAAAATGCACTGTCAGTTAAAAAAAAAAAAAAAAAGGAAAAGATTTTGTTACCTTTGATGCTGATAGGCTGGTCATGCTGCTTACTCATTCTCCATGACAGGAGGACCAAACACACTGCAGAGGGAATTTAAATCACTCAAAATCATTTGTGGCACGTTCATTACAATGTCATCATAGCACCTGAGGAGGAGAGTACAGACACTTATTGAGGGAAGGAATATGTTCCTGAGCAGGTTTTGGCAGGCCTAAGCAGGTATTATTAATTGCCCCTTATTGAGATCTTTGCGGAGAATACAAAATACATAGTCAAGTGAAAGAGATTGACAAATAGAGCAGTATGTTGTGTGCTGGATGTAAAGAGTGGATGATTTGTTTTAGTGTCTTTCTTGCCAGCACAAGGTCTTAATGTAGAACTTTCATGGTGCAGTTCTTGATTTAGGCAATCGACACTATTAATTTGCTTCCTGATTGTTAGTTATTTCGTAACAAAAAAGCAAATGAATGCAGACTTTGTACTGCCGCACTCCAAATATCACAAAAGAGACAGGTTTTGATTCATTGGCTGACAGCTTGGAGTAAAGTGAGACATCATGTCTGTCTGTGATAAAAACATGGCTACAGTAAATAATAGCCAGTTTCCATCTTGACATCTGTCATCTGAGTGGAAATGGATGGGGAAATGACCAGCTCTCTATCGGCCTGAGCTCTGCCTGTGTCACTGGCTGAATGATGCAAATAGAAGATAATATCAGTGCTATACTGAATGGCATTACTCCAAATCTAATGTCATTAAAAGGGTGGGTATTAGCTGTGCTGTCTGGAGGTGGTGGTGCGGGCTGCTCCGGCTTGACTGACACACAGATTAAGTGCAGTGACAGGGAGCACAATAAAGTCATCAGAGAATGTGACATGTCAGTTAGGGGGGATGAAGGGATGAATTGTCACTCTCTGTCAGAGCCCATCCTCTCGCTTATCCATGATGTCCCATACACCACCGTGGGAAAACAGGACAGCACGGGCGCTTCAGACAAATATTTATTCAGGTGGAGGACAAGTATACCCACTCAGACTTTTCCTGTACACTTCATGTTTGTAAATTTGCTCCCAGAAGATGATGATAGATTAAAAGCAAAAAAGTGTTTTTACAAGCCAATGCAATATTTGAATTGTGGCGTTAAAACAGCACTTTCTGGAAGTTGGCTTTTGTTTGCTCCAGTCTTTAAATTCATAGGTGATATTAAGGATATATTGTCTTGAAAGAGAAAATTCAGCAGACATTTATCAAAGATGCATATATTCTTGTTGTTTTAACAGAATCACTTGGAGTTATGAATGCAACATCCAGAATCAAACACATCAGTTTTATTAATATCAGCTGCCTCTCACCACAGCAAAATAATAAATCCATTACATAGCTTTGTGTCAAGCTGCCTTTGGACCTCACTGTTGGTTTAGAGATGGAGTATCCCTGGGATTTCACAGAGTATACAGTTTGGCCAAAAGATGGCAATGTTGCAGTGCTGAATTCCAAATGAGTTTTCCACTGGTGGGCCCCCCATCGCAGACTGGCCACTGCCTTCCCCTGCAGCACTCTTCCCTCCAAACTAGCCCAGAAATTTGTCATCCTCGCAGGGAACAAATGCACTGAAGTGTAAGAGTAACGTCCGAGTCAACCACCAAAGTTCCAACCAGAAAAGTTGATTACATAGAGGTCGAATGAAGAGACAAAGTTTAGTGTGATAGGTTGAGGGAACTGAGCAGTGCAACATTTAATGCACTTTTTTCTGTCTGTGCTGCTGAGTATCCAATTGGCGCTTTGTCTCTTAGTGCAATTTTCCCTTTACAGTTTTTAGGTACATGTTTTATCAGAAGTATTTTTTTTTCTTAATCTGCAAGTACTTCCGTCACACAGAGCAATTTCTGTAATTACGAATGAAGCGACTATTTTGTCCTTTACAACTCCAGCTTTTAAATACATTTATCATCACCTCGTGTATCATGTCCATACATTATGAAATTCAGCTTAGCTAGGTTAAGTGCTATTTGGCGCGCAGAAGATTTTCTTTCTGAGTGTTTCTGAGTAGTTACAGTCAGTAGGAAAGCATTTCAATGCATTTGGTGCAGCCAAATAGACACCCAGCAGGGCAGCACTTGGACGGCTATTATAGCACTAAAACACTTGAAATGTGCCTCTGTAAATGGATTATGAAGTTATGTCTTTGACTGAAAGGGTTAACAGAACAAGTCTGCTGAAAATAAATTGTCAATTTTCCACTCTCACAATTACACCCTTCGTAGATGCTTGCAGAGGGAGATTTAGAGAAAAAAAGCCCACAACTGTAAAAACACAATAGTTCAATTAATTAAAGAATAAAAGAAAGTTGCAAAAAAGAAGAGAGAAAAAAAAAGAAAATGACATCACTTTTTGCACACCTGGTTGCAGACTCTTGAGTGACACTTGTTTGCTCTGTTGTTTTGAAGCTAGTGGGAACAGAACTCTCTCCCATGGCCATTTTGCTGGTCTTTATTATTGGCTTATTGCCTTTAAGCTGTCACCACTCAGAGCATTTCTCCTCTCAGGGGATTGTCTTCTGGGACTCGGGAGAGAGCTCGGCTGGCCGGGACTACTCAGCTCTGTTGCACACTGCTACTGTGTCATGTTGCAATGCAATGTACTCTTTTACTGCATATTTTCCAGTGATTTAAATACATAAAACACTCTTTATGACATTCAAAATATTTGTGACAATTGTGCAGATTTTAATTTAAAAATCAGTTTATCAAGCTTTTATTTAGGTGTAATAATTACAACATTGCTACCTTTTTAAAAAATGTTTTCTGTGATGGTGCATTCCTCTGTTTAGAGCTGCTTTGTTCCTTAAACATATAAAGTGCGCTGCACAATAGGCTGTGGATGTTTTACCGCATAAGGTCAATACATGCAAAGAACACAAGAGCTGAATGCCAGTCGAGCCTCAGTCAGGTAGCCTCTTTGCCTTGGGCAACTGTTGTTTATTGGCTATTGCATTAAAGAGAAAGTATGCCAGGTAGATGTTCACATAAAAACCCAGAGGGAAAAAAAGCACAAATATTTGTTATTGGGGAGAAATAGATAAAAATCAAATATGTCTTAATTCTTTTATTTGAAAAACGATGAAAGAAATCTTAATATTTTAATGTGCTATTTGTAGAATAAAATAATTCCCAAGCTTTTTATTTTTGGAAATGTGACAGGCAGTGAGGCACGATGAGAAATAGTTGATTTGAAGTGTATAGAAATCCCAAGATTTAGCAAGAGGGTGTGATTTTCTGCTCCCGGAGCCTAATCCCACCATTCCTCCACCTCTCCTCTCTCATGCCAGTCACATTTTCTAATTAGCTTTCCCTGTGGAGGAAGAAGATGGATTATATTTTAATATCTGGGGCCTAAAATTAGTTTATATTTTAGCAAGTTAGCACTTCTTAGAAGTTGATTTACTCTTGAAGCTGTAAAACCCAGTGAGCTTGCAATTAATCATTCTCTTTGGTCTTGTTCTCCAGGAAAAAAAGAGGCTGCAGTGTCACAGGCTGGATCACAATAGGTAAACACCTAATTTACACTATTTAGAAATCACCTCTCTAGTATTGTGCAACACATGACACTCGCTCCCTCAATTGTTCTGTCCTGCTCCAGTTATTAATTACAGCACACTTTTTAACAAAGCGACATTGTCTATGACTAATCATCGACACAGAATGATTAAAGATGTCCCTCGCTTTTTTGTATTACTTGCTTCCCCTTCGTCTGTGTTCATTCATGAGTCGCTGCCTTTCTTTTTTTTTCTTCTTCCTGGTCAAGAATTCGGTTCACTGTTATCCGATTACCAGCGTCCTGAGAGGCTTTCACAGGCCCATCCATCAAGGCTAAGGGGTTGAGGGAGAGCCTCGACAACGCTGCTGCAGTGATGTAAAGCACTGAGCGACTCATGGTTATTAAAAGCTGAGCATGGTTATAAATATAGAATTGCAGAAAAAGTGGTTTGACATTATGTGATGCTCTCTGACGTAACAGTGACAGTGAATTTTGTCCTATGCATGTTCAAAGTCACCTGCAAAACTTCAAATTATTATTCCTCTTAAAGGATAAAATTCACCTGCTTTAAAACACAAAACTTTAACGTAAAACTACTTTCAAATGACGTCTACTGAGCACTGCTTAAAAGTTGTCATGCTGGGAAAAAAAAGAATGGCTAGATTGAAATCTGCTTGACAGAGGAGCAGGAGTATGGATGCTGTTCTTCTCCATGCAGCCCTCCCTTGCAGCCACACAGTGTGAGGAGAGCATCTCCTAAGCCTGGATCTGGCATGGCTTTGGAGTGCTGTTTGGTGACTGGAGGTATAGAGCGATGTCGGGAGGATCATCACTGGCTCTCTCCCAGGGAGATGAGCGGCATAGGCCAATTTCATATGCGGGGCTCGGCCCCTGGGTCTGAGTGGAGGTGGGCTGGGTCCACCCAGTATCCTGGCTTCATTAATCATCCCGCCAAGGCTTACCGGCAAACCCCCTCTCCGCCCTCTCCTAGACAACCCCTCGGATTACACAGAGCCAGCGAAATGTCAGCCCAAATCTGAGTCTTGATGCAGATAATCATTTCAATAATATTTCTCCATTTGTGCCCCTGATGCCAGGGGAATACAGCTTTTCCACTGTCAGGTAGCATAAGACTACAGTTGGTGGGAATACTTGACTCTGAGCCAGATGGCTTAGCCATGCTTGCAGCATATGTTCAACAAGCAGTCCTTTGCCAAGCACGCATTAGGTTTTTATTAATTTGAAGCAGGCAGGAATGCATACGTATATATTTACGTGATCCCGCCACTCCTCACCAACCCTCAACTCCAGTGCTCCCTTTAAAAGTTAACTCGACTCTACTGGTGTCTGCAGCGAGAAAAAAAAAAAAAAAATACCATCATGCTGCTTAATAAAAAATGAGATATTTTTAGTTTTTAATATTACCAGAAAATATGTATTAAATAGATATAATGCTGGAGAAAATTAAATTAAAACATTTAATTTTTCCGTTGACCATTAAAAAAAATGAGTTTGTTACTAATCAAAGGCAATTACAATGTATATTTATGGCTCTGATATCTACCACAGTAAGGTCGATTGTTACAAAGAAAATTACCATTTAGATGCATGAATATGCTTGGGTCCAAGACAAAAGAAACAGTACTGTATGGGAGGGCAAATTTATTCATTACCACTAAGTTGAACTTCCCTTTAACAGCCCCGTGCTCTGCAATCCTGGGAGTTCTTCTCTCAGTGACTTATGGTAGTGCAGGGGGAGGGGGGACGGCGCGCCGAAAATGTCAATAGAAATAGTAAGTGTGAGAGGGAAGGCTTGCCTAATTAGTGCCCATTTAGATTTTATGACGGCTCTGAGATCTGCTCTTCCTGACAGAGAGCACTATAGTTGCATATTGTCCTAGCCTGAGGGAACCATAGGAAAATCCAGATTTATTGTACCTATCATACCAGCATATTTCATTTGCCATTATGAGATGCCATCTTGCAATGATGCGAGATTATTTATTACAGATTAAATTGTGGGACCTGGGTGGTTGAGGAACATTTCAAAGTACCATTCCTCTTATTAACTTCTTCATTATCTGCCCCACTGTGATCTAAAAGCTCCCTCCTTCCTACCTGCGTTAACAAATACATTACTGATTGGACAATGCCTAACTGTTTTTCTACTCTCTGCATTTGTTTCTCAACATTATTGCTCGTGGGCAACACAACTCATCTGTTTCCTCTATTTAGGACGGATTTCATTAAGCCTAATTTCAAAGAGAAGTTCTGTGTCTTTTGCTCAGGTAGATGTTTTGCTCAGTTTTATGGTTTGTACTTTCCTGCATGTGAATCGCAAAAATATTGTGCAGTATTTTGGGTTTTAATTACATTGAGAATTATAGTCATGCCATTTTGTAACCACGTAATGTTATGCTAAAGGTAGATACTGAGTGTCTCCTCTTGTTCATTGCAGCTTTCTGACGTTTGAGTGGTTTTATATATTTTGTGTATTACGCAAAGTTTATTTACTATGTCCCCTAAACCCCAGGATGTTTGCATTTATCCTATTTACACATCAATATTATATCTCCATGAAGGCCTTGCATTTAAGTCATTGTGCAGGGTGGTATTAAAATGTACTCCATACTGTGAGGGGAGCTCGTCAGGGAATAGCTGGGCCCTGGACTCCCATTACCCAGCATAAAAGTGTCAGCCACTTTAATTACATTCATGCCTTCCCCAGTCCATTTTACTGCAGCCGCAATCAGATTTCATGCACAAATCTCATGCCTCCGTCTCATTCGTTTGGACACTGCCGGCGGTGAGAAGAGGATCTAACATGATTTTTAGATTTCTTTTTCTGTCTGTCTATGTGCTCTCATGATGTATGACTCGGGGTGGTGTTTAGAGGTTAGATATTACAGGTGTTTCCAGCTGGTCATGGATCTTCAATCACACACTGAATGTCTGCAGCTCAATGTGAATTTAAGTATCTGTCCCTGGAATTGTTGATTAAGTTGGCATACCCAGACACTAAATATCAGTGCACCCCACTGAGAGTGGAAGAATTGGTTGTACACAGGACACCCTCACAGAGGAGGGTGACGGCAGAGGGTGGGAGGAGGGAGGGTGGGAGAAGGGAGGGTCAAGTTCCACCGGTCAGACTGTTAGCGAGCGCAGAACAGGCAGTGTCACTTACTGTTTCACGGGGAAGCTTCCTGACCTTCTAGGAGTGAAAGCGAGATCCTCTCTTGTTTATACTCAGCCATGGATCAGTGCGTGGAATATGTCTACATCCTCTCAGCCAATTTCACACAGAGGAGGCGCAGTGTGGGCGGCCGACACAAGCCGTTTCCCCTGGACGATGAGGCCCATCCCTCACGCACGTCCTCTGTCTGTGACTGGAGGTGTAGAGACAGACACAGACAGAGGCACTCTACTGCTCCACTGGGCCACACAACTATCCCCTCCCTGGGGACCCTTGTGTTGGGACCAGCCTCTGACTCTAGGTCCTTATCTAAAAGATGTCGTGCTCTCTCAGCCAAGTAGTAAAATAATTTAGAGATTTATTGCATTGGCAGAAATTCCAGAATAATAGTTTGTCTCTTTTTATGTTTTATTTCTCTAAAGTTTGACAGCATTTTAAAGTTACATTTGTACGTTACTAAAGTGTTTTCCTAATTTCATGTTGTGGCAATGTAACTGCTACCTGGATCATGAGACAGCATTTCTTTCAAGTAATGAAACACTGCATGCATTTACTGCAGGCAGAAATACAGACAGTGCAGGCCGTATGGTTGCACTGGGGCCCCTGGAGGGGGGCGTAGAGAAAGCGGGCCCTCAAACAATGTTTTGTGCAGAGAAATGGCCTTGTAAGTGATTCAGATTGCCACCTCAGAAATGAAACCGTGTTCTAAGAAGAACGTAATTCAAAATCAAAACTATGTGAGATGCTACGTTTATAGATGCCTTCAAAAAAGCAAACCAATCTCCATCATGGATTTCCTATTTTCTTTCTTTTTTTTTCAATCTATAGCAAAATTATATGTTTATTCTACATAAACTATTAAAAAAACTATAATCTATACAAGAAACTCTTCAGTTAATAGTCGTATTTTCATTGTTTTTCTTCTGCCAAATACTGATAAATGATTGCTGGGTAATATGAATGTTGATGTTGTCCAATGCCAAGTCTCTATTTGATCATGTGATGAGACAATACATTGCAAAATCTGCTAAATCTGCCAAGACTGACAAACTGAGCACATCTGAGTGAGCAGCCTTTATAAAAGCATCAGAGAGCCACATTGTTGGTAAATTATATATAAATGCCAAATGCTAGTGTGTGCTTCATAACTAGTAGCTCGAGTGCACTTCAGCTGTAATAACATGCACGGGGACCATCGTAACTACCGTAGGCAACGCATGTATCACATAGGTTTTACAAGGATGGGGTTGGGGAGGATAGTGGGCATACAAAGTGCCTGTCAGAAGTTTAGGCAACAAAGGACATTAGGTGAAGGGAGGGAGAGATAATATTTTTGGTTAAATAATAATAAAATCAAAGTAATAACTGAAACAACGCTGTAGTCACTACAAGTGGATTCTGTAATGAAAGTGTACCTTTTTGGCGGAAAACTACTGAAATATGTTTTTAGTGCATATTTTGCTGGTATCCACATATTTGCAACTTGCCAAGTACATTAGTTTGCAACATCTACTCACTATGTTAATAGAAAACATTTTTTTCAACATGACGTTTTTCTCAAATCGTATTTGCTTTTTAAAGTTAGTTGTAGATAGTAAATGTATTTTGACGATGGGGCTGTTCCTCACATATAGACTGCATTTGTCCAAATGGGAATTTTCTTTCTTTTTTTTTTTTTTTTACAAACAATGCATGATGCATGATGGAGGTGTATCCTCTGTTACTGAACAGTGAAATGTTGAAAATCCTCTGATACAGCCTCAGCTAAAAAGCCCTGATTTGAAAAGACAAGGGAACAAGTCCATTTAAAGGTAATTTATAGGGCGAATAAGTGGACATAAAGCACTCAGGTGAATTATCAGAGAAGCCGTTAATTACCTCTAATGATTTGGACGTGACAAGCACATTTGCTATAAAAAGTATTTATGATGCACATTAAGGTCAGGCTTTTCTTAAAACTGAGACTCTGACGTGTATCAGTCATTGAAAAAATGAACACAAAAAAACCCTCCAAACTCTTAATTAGAAAATAAGGGATTTATACCGTTGTGGCTCAATCTAATTTTGCATTAACAATCAAAAGGTAATCAAACCTCAGTCAGTGATCCCACTTCAAAACCACACACTGCTCTTGGATGAAGCCTCTTCACTTCATGCCCAATTGATCTAATTACATAAAGGGAAATTCTCTCTCTCTCTCTCTCTCTCTGTCTCTCTGTTCAGTTAATTAAGTCTTCATTCTTTATCACAGTGGTGGACCTGGGAAGACCATCCAGGTTTTCAGTGCTTTGTCTTGTTTTTCAGCACAGCTTGAGGTGAGACGCCGCTCCAACCACCGTCCTACGCTCCTCCACTCGCCTTGTAATCAGCGACCCCTGTTTCTCAATTATGGGGTGTGAATTTGGGCTCTTTGGTGACCTTCTCCCAGTGATCCTACTACTGACCCTTCAATAAGAGCGCAGCCTTCCCACCACTGCTTTGTGTGTTGCATCGCATTTTTTTTTTTTTTCATTTGTGGGATCTTTATGAAGAGGGAAATGAAAGGAAGCAGGTCACTTGTGTTGTGTTCTCACATCTACCCACTTCAGAGGCTCTGAACAGGGGCTTGGTGTTTACTTTGATTCTATGTAAGGTACACCTTAAGTTCAAGGGTTGGAGGGCAGGAAGCATCACTCTCTTGTAGGTAATCATATCCAGCTTTGTGCTCCCTGTACCCCGACACTGAGGGTGGCAGCTTAAAGACTGGAGCGGCATTCCACCACCGGACCACACTTTTGATTTCCGCTGCAGCAGCGAGCTTTCTACACTGGTCTGTGTGATCCTGCAGGATTCAGCTCAGCTCTGTGTTGATGTACAACTCCTCTCTGTAGCCGACCACTTTTTTTTTTATGTACCGTACCTCATTTCTAGCACTCCACGGTTTTAAAATGACATATTAGCCAGCTCCAGGGTGGTTAAAGGTGATGCAAAGATTACAGCTATTTACTGAATTATCTGTCTGTGAGACTACCCTCATATCTCTGCATATATTACCTTGAGCTTGAGTTTAAAGAGCGATTGCTCAGAACAAGGAAGTTAAAGAGGCAATTACATAATGAAATGGGCCATCAATTCTGCTCGTGGCCTTTTTCTCTTTGAACAGAGATGGCCCAGATATCCCTGGTTTAGCTGACCCAGTAGAAGTACAACTGTTTGTATTAAACTCTCCTTTATCAAGGGACTAAGAAGCTGCATAGGTCTGTCTGGCTTTCTATCTCCCGTTCCGTAATTCAGTTATTAATTACCCTTCCTCTCGGAGCAGCAGTGGCTATTGTATTTACAGTGTTTCCATGGTGACCCTAGCCCATTTATAAGGTTTGTGTCAGTATTAAGACAAGACCTGTATTCAAATGGCCTGCGTCTAAATATAGCAGTGTCTCATAATGTGAGGGTTATTACAGTGAAATTAACACTGCTCCATTGCAGACAGGATTATATTACAGACTGGTAATATTCAGCAGTACTACAGCAGAAATATAGGAAAGAGGCTTTTTAGGTAATATTGTATTCAGATATTACTGATGTCAAATATTTATATTCTAGATTATTTTTCTAGGCGAAGACTAAATTACATTGCGTATAAAACACATTGGATTTTGAAAGAGATTGCTTTTTCTCTAGAGCACAATAATTCCATAGTATTTATAAAGTAATTCTCAGTACAATAGCTAATAGCTAAAACAAACTGTAAATAATGCAATTAATGTATTAATTAACTGACGTTATTGGTGTATTAATTTTTTAACAAAGAAATGTAAGCGTAACTTTATCAAACATTGTATGGCATAGTGGTAGATATATCAAAAACCTATCATTTACCTATAAATGATGCATCAAATAGTAGTTACAAAAGATACTGTTGTAATCTTGTAAGTATTTACTAGGTAATAATACAGTAAAAAAAAAAGTAGTAATTTGAAGTGAGTATAACATGATTACCTATTGTTTACTACATCCAGATACAGTGTATGTCAATGTGCAAAATAAAAATTACAGATTACAGTTTACTGCAATATGCAAGGTCAAACTGAAACATAGATTTTATTATTTGATTACATGCATTGACGTCATGTCTAATTATTTCCTTTTCTATTTAGTTAATACAACTTCATATAGTATTCATGTAAAAAAATCAGTTCTTACCGTCCCTTTAATTTAATTGTCTTTGCACTAAGTGTAGTATGATGCTTTTTTGTATGATTATTTACTAAAAAACAACCCAATAAAGATAGATAAAAATTAAGTAATTATTTGACCAATTACTTTATTATTTCCTGGAATGTCTCTGTAAACTAACCATTATTACTATACCCATAGTACACTTTATGATATAATATCATTTTATGATATTAACTGTATTTAGTTATATTTTTGTACCAAACATACATTACACCTTCAATTTAAAATGCAAATCTATATGTAGGCAAAGGCACTGCAATGCAAATGTATTTATGTAGCACATTTTATACCCAAAGGCAACCCAGGGAGGTCAATGAGGTCAAGTCAAAGTGCATTATAGCCCAATCACAAAGCATGCCTCAAAGGGCTGTACCAATAACAATTCCAATTTGATCTGTAAAGCCTAATGTACCTCTAACTTTCTGTATAAGTAGATACCAACAGTAGGTGTTCTCCCAGCAGCCCCAGTTTCTCCTCTGTTCTGCTCAGTGTTATGGCTCTAGTTTGTCCTTCTGGTGTGGAGAGTCAAAGAGTAAGATAGTCCGTGGCTCTTATTCAGGCCCAAACAGGACCCACACCTTCTGTCACAGCCTCCAGCCCTGGGCCCGACGGCAACCTGCTGCCAGGCCTATGCACGCTGCCAGTTGTAGTTTTTAATTGGCCATCTGGGGAAAGCTGGATCTAGTGGCTGGATATTAATCAGTAAATTAACCCAGCCATAATACAGCTCCCTCCCAGTGGAAGCCCGGCAGCTGTGGGCAGAGAAAGAGAGAGCGAGAGCGCGAAAGAGAGATGAACCATAGGCTGGAGAGGCTGAAAAGGGAGGCTCCCGAATGGGCTGGCCCGTGATTGAACATTTCCTCCATGTCCCTTGCCACGTTCCCCTGTCTGCAGCGCCGCTGACCCCCAATTTGTGCGACAATCACATGGAGGATTATCTCCAGCATGTCAGTGCAGATGTCACAGGTACTTCCTCTCACTAAGGACAAAGCTGCAAATTCAGAGCTAAAGCTTACTCTTCTGGCCAAAACTGACAGTTGTATTGAAAGCTGGAGTGATTGGAGGGAGAGTGCTCTACAGAGGTTACTTCTGCAAGGTCTTTCTGTGCTGAGAACTGTTGTAGGCATGTGCGTGTGCGTGTGCGTGTGTGTGTGTCATTAATGTATTTGACTGACTGGAATTGCTGCTGGTCCCCAGAGTTAACCAATTAAAAGGCTAATGAATATACAACAGCTAATTATTATAAGTAAGCTAAATTATCATATTAGCCTACATTTACAGTTTCAGCATTGAGTTTGAACATACCGAGAATAATAACTGAATTAGCACGCGTTGCTAATGATAGGAACAATGCACGCCATGCACTGTAAAATGACAGAACAAAAAAATTATGCTATTGAGCTTATTAATTCCCATAAAAATAAGAAAGGTGATACTTTATGATTATACTCGTTGCGGTGGAAAGTTCCTATCATGATGTATGTAATCTTATCTACCAAAATATGTCTGTTTATAATTTGATGCAGTATATTTTCTGGAAATTTAATTGAGAAACCAGATGTTGCTCATCTATTAAATGAATCTATTCAAATCAATTAAAAACCCAACCAATCACGCAGGGTTGTAGGATTCATTTCAACATTGAGGTGAAACATATATGAAATGGGAGGTTTTGGGGTCCTCTGCCAGCAAATTTTGAGCATTTAACAAAATTTCCTGCATTTTGGTTATTTTTTATGCAACAATATGTGCCTTGGTCGCATGAATCTACAGTGTTAATGGTGTTAATTTCTCAATTTTGTCAAAAATAAAAGTCCTCTGCTATTTAAATTTAATTATTATGGGGGTCAAACACATTTCAAATATTGAAGGTGATGTGTCATTTACCCCTCTGAACAAAAAATAAATCTGCACCTATGAAATCAGGTTACAACATCGTTCTGAACTCTTGCTCATTCATTTGCAACTTTTCTCATACTGGCTTGCTGCAACAAAAGATACCAAAGAGGTAGATGCTTTTTTATGAACTCTGGAGCTCGAGAGATTTTTCTCAGGCAAACTGGCAGTGTTCATCCAAATGAACAGTTGAGTAAATGAGCCCTTATATACTATATATATATATATATATATATATATATATGCTCCTTGTTAAAATGACTATTGGTGTGATTTTTCTTCAGAAACATGCTGGATCAGGATATCCAACTTGTATCATTGTGAACCACAGCGGTTCACATGGTGCGACAGCCTCGGCATTCAAAAAAACAGCATAGCAGCGGATGTCACAATACATCACAGGAAAGCAATGTCAACCACTGACCCACTCTACATCTAATATATTCATGCATAGCAAACACAAAGACTCAAACCCGTGCCGCGTATGCCATCTGACCCTGCGGAGAGCTTTTATGGTGTGATGTCATCACGCCCCATTGTCATAAATGAACCACCTCACTTCTCCGCCTGCCTGTCAATAAATTTTCAAGGGGCCTCAGTCGTACGTCCCCACTCTACTGTGCTCTAGATGGACATGAAATAATTGCCATGCAAAGAGTTGCGCGTTTCCCTTTCTAATTTTAAGGGTCAACAGCATTTTAATACAATTTTAAACACACACACAGTGTTTTTTATGATGCATGTACAAGCGGCTTTTGATAGCTTAACCAGCCAAGCATGGTTAAAGAGAGAAACCATTGCAGCTGCTTCCAGGACCCACTTAATTTAGTCCCCTGACCCCAGTTCACCTGAGTCTGCATGGAAATCATAATGCAATTCAAGTGTGAAGAAAAATGATATAGTGTGTATTTACCCCAAATATTTATGCAGGGCCTACTAACAGTCATGCTTACTCCTAATAAAGGGAAAGTGATGCCTTGTAACATTGGCGGTGCTGGGTTGCTGCTACATTGCCTCAGGCCATTGTTTCCTCCATTATCATTTTCATTGGATTCTATACAGCGTGGTGTTTCCAGTGTTTACAATGCCTGCCTCATATACTGTAGGCCTTAGGTGTTTTACAGAGACATTTTGGATATTGAGAGATTTCTGTTGGAAATTTTGACTTTATTGTCAATAAAAAGTCCACAGTGTTGTATTATTTAATCTAAGGGACACATGAGGCATATTCTGACCCACATTTACACACATCCAATTGGAAATATCTGCTATCCACCTGCGATAGGTGTAATAACACCCTACATTGTGAGGAAGCAGGGATTTACTATGAGTGTGTATGTAGGGCAATATAATCAATATTATATTGATACTGTGATATGCTTTCGGATATCATAATATCGTAAGTATTGTCTTTTCTTGCTTTCAAAGGCTGCATTACAGCAACTTGATGTACTTTTCTGAATTTACCAAACCGTTGTAGCTGTTCTGTTATTTGCCTTTGCCCACTGATAATATCCACATTACTGATGATTATTTATCAAAAATATCATTGTGTACATATTAGGGCTGTCAGCATTGACATGTTAATTGCAATGCAATTAAGGTCCGTACATAACGCCTCATTTTTTTAAAAAATTGTGTAAATCACTGGCCTACACTCCTGTCCTTTACAAGGCTGTTCCGGGCTATGTTACACTGATATCACACAAAACTAGAAGACCTCAGGAATCCAGTGGTACCTATAGCGTCTTAGTAAGGAGGCAAAATAATACTAATACTAATACTAATAATACAAAGTTAGACTAAATTTTGGCAATGGAAAAACAGCATGGTCATTTCATAGGGGTCACTTGACCTCTGACCTCAAGTGCTGCGTTCCAAAAGTTGTTCCACTTGCCCTCCTTCATTTCCCCTCAGTCCTTGGTATTACGTGACAGCTAACGTCACACAGAGGCCACTTCCTTTCTGTGAGCTGAAGGCGTCTTCTGCAGGTAATTACAATACACTGACAGTCAATTGGTAATCAGCTGCATCAGTTTCTGATTTGATAATTTTTGAATGTGATCTGTATCATGAGTTAATTATTATCTTATATTTATTTACCAGTTTATTCATCCTCTCCCTCTGTGGTGCAACCTTAGTTTAGTACTTATTACTGCTCCCTAACCATGGATGTATTTTTTGCATCACATGCAATGCATTGTGGGTGATATAGACCTCTGGAGTGACCATCGATGTTCACTCGCTCCCTCAGCCCTCCAAGGGTCGATCTCACCAATTTTACCTCAGTTTTACAGACTACTGGGCCGACCCTTAAGATGACGGCGAGGAGAAGTGAGCGAGGGCATATTGAACGACTTTTGGAACGCAGCGAAGATATCTGAATGAAAATGGGTTCTATGGGTACCCATGAGCCATGACTTTACAGACAAGCCCACTTAATGCTACTCCTATGCAGTTTTTTGCTTTCATTTAATTCCTTATCAAGACAATCTGGTAATAATTACTTAACTTTGTCAAAATGCACTTAGAACTGCATACATGTGATTAAATAATACGATTAACTATTGAAATTCTGCAATTAATCGGGATAAGAAAAATCAATCAATGGTCAGCCCTATAATATTGTCACAATCGCAATATCGAGGTATTTGGTCAAAATATTGTTTTATATGTGTATGATCTCTTGGTGTTTTTTTTCCTTTTTCCAACTATATTCTTCTGTCCGCTCAAGGTTGCAGTTCACTCAAACTGACAGCTGCTGCAGGCGTCCAACAATGTGTCTACTGCTCAACAACCCTGCTATCTGCTGACCTGATGATACCACGCGCTACCTGAGGGATGAAAAGGCAAGTTGGAAAACACAATAGGATAAAAGAGGAAACCCTTGGTACAGTTACACCTCTGAATTGGATTGTTATTCGGCAGTTCAGTTCCTTAAGAAGTGTGTCAATAGCTATTAGCTCCCTAACAAGGGGATCAGGTGAGCCCTAGTACCAGCGAGGCAAAGCTCCCCGAGGCACAATCATGTTCTATATTTCCAGAGAGGAGGTCTGCACTGTACTCTGGGCAGCAATCTTCCAGAGGCCTATTAGACTACTGTAGCTGTATAAAGAGTCAAGCAGAGAGGGTGTCTCATCAGTGCTGATAACAGGGTATCTGGTCAAGTCATTAGCTCTCCTCTTATTGAATTCCTCCAGCCAAATAGACCAAATGAAGCTAAATAAAGCTATAGATGGTGAGGAGCCCACAGCCCATTAATATGCTGCCACCTCGTCCTCCTCCTCCTCCTCCTCCTCCTCCTCCCTTTCCTCCCAGAGCCGCAGACACGCGCTGCCTTTCTCCCGTTCTTTCTCACTTTCTCTCCTTCACATTCCCCCTCTCTTTCCTCTCCCTCCATCCATCTCCTCCTCTCCACTCTCTCCTCCTCTGTCATTCTCGGCTCGTCTCTTTCTCCCTCACCTCCTTCCTTCCCTCCTCTCTCCTCCCTCACTTTCTCCTTGTCTGGGGGCCCTAATGGCGAGCTTGTACAGCAGCTCTGACACCGTCACATCTGCTGGCAGAGAGGGTCTCTCCCTCACCACACAGCCTGCTAATGAGATCTTCCCCCATTTAATTAATACCATAAGAATTTTAATTCTGACTGAATCAATTTAATGTGATGTGATTTTGTCAGCTCTATTCCCCAAGTAAGGAAAAAAACAGAGCGGGCCCTGATGCTTATTACATACATCATTTCACGGGCCCTGCATTCCCTGCTGACTTAAACAAATTCTAATTAAGACTAATTAAAGCATCATTTATGAAAACGCTTGTGATAGTTATGCAAACATTCTGGGTGGGTATGCTCTGCATGATAATTACCCCCCGGTTTAAATTAAGACCTGCTCCCTGGCAATTATGCTAGCCACACACCAGCACCTCATGGAAAATGTTCTTTATTCAATTCCTGCAATTAAATATGAGACCTGGCTCCTGAACTATCCGCTCAGAATGCATTTTATAAGAAGAAAAGGGTGATTATGCATTGTTGTTTTCCCCCCTCCGTCAGGTGGAGTAAATGGAGCCAATCCAGTGTTCTGTATCAGAGTTACATTGGGGTTAAAGTGATGATCATAAAGCAGCCAGCGGTGACTGATATGCGAGGTGACACCCGCTGCCTTTGGATGAGGTGATTAGCCTGTGTTTTCTAGGTGAGTTTTTGTCACATTAGTGCTGGTTAGGCAGATGTGAGCAGATGCACTGTCTTAGATCTCCACCTCCGCTCACCAGCGACTTTCACTGAATTACTTCAAATGCACAGCACGCCTACAACTGTACAGTATGTTTTTGTGATGTGCTTTAATTTGGCTCTTTTCTCAGACTACTGTTAACACCTTTGAAAAAAAGTAGTCTGTGATCTTCTTAAGAAGAATAGCTGAAGTGGGTCTGAGGTTAGGGTAGCTCAGAAGGTAGAGTGAGACATCACCAAGCTTTAAGTAACAAGCTTGAAGATTTTCATTTAAATAAATAACTGTTAAGTCGCAATCTATTGCTGCATGAGGAAAATGAATGGTGATTGAGGCTATGGCCCAAAAATGGCAATATTATGAACTGGGTGTATGTGGGAACATAACAAGGAAAAATCAAAAGCAGTGCAAAAGTTAGCAATGTGTTTTCAATCACTCAGCGGTGGTTGGTCTGCCAGAGAGGGTAGGCAGAGGTAAGGCAACAGTACCGCTCTTCACTGCTGTTCTTTGGGGGTTTTTTTCCGGTCTCTGCTAGCATTGTTATTACCTTTCTTTATACTGTCATTACACACATGCAAGATATTGTGGTGTGGGTCTCTGTACAGAAGATGGCACACAAACTACGGGCAACACAGAGACGTTCATACTCATTGTGTTGTTTGTTGCAAAATGCACCAAAACAACAGGGGACATACAAAGCAAATATTCGGTGGATTAGCAAGAACTCAATAGGTTTCAAACATTGGGCCATGCTATGGCCAGGTGCTAATTGCCAACTGACTGACGTCAAACACTGTTCTGGGTAATGAGATCAAAAAACACACCTGCAGTTTCTACATATCACCATAGGGGCCACCAAAGAGAACAAAACTGAGATTTAAGAGTTGCACTCCAACACGTAAAAAACCCTTGATTGCTTTGTTAGTGGAAATTTTATGAAAACTCAGAGTTCTCGTGTTTACTGATGTTTTCAGAAATGACAAAGGCCATGCAACTTATTTTTTTGGTGGATGGTTGGTTAATATATTGTAATCTTAGTCATATAGTGTTGTTCCTTTTAATTTTACAATTTGTCAGAGGACAATATTGATATTCCCAGTGGCCTCATTTTTGTCCTTTGTCATTATGTATTTGCATGTCCTGCATTACATGACCTGCTCGCTATCTTGCTAAATTGTTAGTCTCGGTAGATTCAATATGCCAACAGTAGTGTCCATGTTGCTGTTGTCTAGCAGGGCTCTAACGACATAACTTAACCTAACTATTTTAACGCCAAACATACTGTGTATGAGGCTATTCCCTTAAACTGGTGAATTGCCGTTTGTACAGATTCAACAAATGAGCCACAATGAGTTAATTGAGGCTTAGACTAACTGGCAGCTTTTGTTACCTTTGGGCAGAGCCAGGCTAGCTGTTTCCCACTATTTCTACTCTTTATGTAAGTTCAGTTTACTGACTGCTGACTGTAGCTTCATTTGTCCCATACAGACGTGACTGGTATTAAACCACTCATTTAACTCTCAGTATAAAGCAAATTAGTATTTTTTCTCAAAATGTCGAACTATTCCTTAAAGCTTTCAGGGCAGCTGTAAGAAGCATTTATCATATATAAATATTGCTATGAACTATGTAGTCAGATATTAGCCTCCCCATTACGTAGAAGGCTGAGGAATGGTGAGAGTGTATTATGAGAACAGGATTTCCCCTCTTTAAACAAATGTGCTGATCCAGTTGCTTATGTCAGCTGGCTGTTAACAGACATCCTGCAGAACGTTGCCTCTTTATCAGGCTTTCAGCAGGAGTTTACAGTGTGACGTCATTACACCTTTCAAATATGTTGACATGGCAGCACACTCCCAGCAATACATTGTTTCACAGAGCTAAGGACCGGGCTATTCTTACTTAATTGTCACTATTTAAAGCCCTCAGGCTTGTTAATGACTCTTAAACTGCAGCAGTAGTTAAAATAGCATGTTGACCTGAGTGATAAGTCCACCTGTCTTTGGCAGGTGTTTCTGTTACAAAATATAATATCAGTTTATAAATAAGGATGAACTGTTATAGATTAAATTTCCCAACAGTATATAAAGTAGTTCAAATTAGCACAACCTCAACCAATTACAGAATTAATGTTCTGCTAAAATGTTTATGCATCAATAATAATAATCCATTGATATAATAATACTGATGGGGCCAGTCTGCAAAAAGAGTAATTTTGCTTTAAATTCTTTATGTGTATTATTGGAGTATTGTTTTGAAGTATATGATCTGAATACTTCTTCCACTACTGCCCACATACTGTCAGCTCTTTGTGGTTTTCACTAACTGTTAAGCTATCCACTCATCATTACATACATCTTTTATGTCTTAGCTACAAGCTACAAGATACTTTGATACCTTACTTAAAGCTTTACAAATAAAAAAATCAACAGCTCTATGTATGGCGTGGTAATTCATCTTACTTTTAAATGCTTTTAATAAAGTTATGGCTTCCCTGCGCTCAGATGGCTCGGTGCCGTGGTGTTGTTTATATGTTTGCACAACACTTATCACTTCTGTCATGTTTGTTTACTTTTCTCGGTGTGTTCGATTTTGGCAACGGCGCAGCATTATTGCGTTTTACTTCATGAGAGGCAGCTGGTTCAATAAGATGAGAAAAAAAAAAGAAAACAGGCCCTATTCCCCAATCAGTTGCTGGTGAGGTTGAGGGAACTGGAGCAGCAGGGAGCAGACCCCGGTTCCACCCACGTCCTGTTCTACGTGCGCTGCCTCTCCCTGTACATGCAGATGGCACAGCGCTCCCAGATTTCATTTGAGGTAATCTAATCCCTCCACTGCTCCCTCTAGAAAGGAGGAGTATTAGCGGCCATATGTCAACCAGATTTGTCAGATTATTCATTACAATTAATTGCTGTTCCACTTAAGGCCTTTAAGGCTGTGAATTGCTCCAAAATCTATTGCAAACACAAAAATTATGAGTAAAAGACTTTGGCCCTGTCATTCAAATTTCAGGCTGACCTTTAGCGGAGCCTGGCTTTTCTGAGGGAGTGCAGGAGAGAGAGCCTTTCTAATTGGTGTTTCTTCAGCCTTTTTTATTTTTTTATTTTTTTATTTTCCACCTACAGGTAGAGCGTCTGTCTCTATTGACAAGGAATACAGGGGAAGACTGTTGTGCCAGTCCAGAGTGATTACACCGACTGGCCACTGAAGTCCACTGTTCACATTTTGTTGCAGCACCCGCTCCACTAAATATACTCACATATTGCTTATATTCACATGTACAATTTGTTTTGCTTATTGTTGGGATGCAGTAACACCGTAGTTAGCTTTCTGCACACTGTACACTGTCAACTGAATTTCAATGTGGACCTTTTTCGAAGGTTGGCTGCAAGGCAGCCTAATAGCCACCTGAATTAATGTGCTGTCCAAGGATATGAGCCATAATACTTTGGTGATTAATGTTTCACTGGTGCTCTGCTTCCATAGTTAGGGCTCAGACCCCAGAGATAAACTATTCACTACATACTCAAATCACATTCAACCAGCACACAGAATCAACTCCAAATTAGATTTATTTGTGTAGTTTTGTTTTTTTTCCCCCTAAAAACTTAGTAAAAAATATTGATTTTAAATCCTATTAGTCCAAATCACACCAAGTAGTCCTTGAGGAAAAAGTCACAGCAAATTACAACATTATGATTGACTATGATTATGATTGAAATCCATGGGCTGATTCATAGATGATGATGTATTTTGGTTAATTATGGAGTAAAGGCACTAGAGGAGTGACTTTAAGCCCGTCTGATTGGCCCACTTAATTGTGCTCTATGAGATAGGGCTTAGCAAGCAGGGCTTAGAGACTCAGTGTTAGGGCTGAAGTAGGAGGAGAAAATCTCTCCCAGGTCATATTACCCAGGCCAGAGTTAATGAGAAGGTGGAGGTAAGAGAATCCATCACCATATCAATCTGCACCACCTCTCCTTTCACCTCCGCTCCGACTGTTTTTTATCTCTTCCACATTAATCATCATAAGGGTGATACAACATTGTCATATTCTGACTTAAATTAGCTCCTATGTTGTTTTACTGAAAAAAATAATAATACAGGAGATATTTTAATAAGCTATTTTTCTACATAAAGCAGTTTGTTTTATATTATTGCTATTATTGTGGAAGTAAGAAAGATCTGGAAAAACAGATCTATTGCTCATCATTAATCACAGACACGAGGGTCCATATACCTCTGTCTTGTTTCTTATTGTAGTAGACGGCTCAGGCTGCCTCAAGTGCCTCAGAGCAGCTCGATGAGAGCTCGCATCCACCTGTATATTGGGAGAAGGAGGCGTTGAAATATTTCAGATTCCCCTCTATACTCATGGTGCCGGCAGATCGATGCTCTAAACACCGTCTGCCTGGCCTCGTCTCATCACTGTACTCCCGCCGACTGACACATCCTCATTATATTACAATACGGTTGCCACTAAAGGTCATTCTCCCAGAACATAATCACACACAATCAAAACCACAAACTTCATATATCAAGGAGACAGTAAATAGCCTCAGGGTTTATTTTCTACTGCCACAGAAATGCTCTTGGCCTATTCATAAGCTGAAGTTGGGGCGACTTGAATTAAGATCTGATGGCACATAAACATGACACAGAGGAAATAATTTTAGAGATGAGCAAACCTATTTTTTTAACACACTTATTCAGAAGTCATAAATAATTCTGAATGTTTGTGTGCCTGTATTTACTATCTACTTGTAGGAGAAGCTAAAATCCAGCATTAAGATCTGATATTTAGTTAAAACCACTTATTAGATGAAGGTTTTAGCTACCATCTATCAGATTATAGTATTTGAAAGAGATGGCTGCTGTGTCCAAGCTTCTAATCTTTTCCTTCCTCCTCCATCAGGAGTAGGTTGTCATGAAAAGAAGTGTCAAAGTTAAAAAGAGAGAGAGAGAGAGAGAGAGCGGAAACACACCCCTCTCCTCCATATTACCATAATGAGGAAAACACACTTAGTGGGCCATGACCTGATGTCATCTGATTATACCCATGATTAATGATATCCTTTTACCAAAACATGCCACTACTGTAACTGTCTGGGATTAAAAGCAGCAGATGGTAATGTATTCATGCTTTCAGTAATGTGTTCTTATATCCAGTGTTAACAAATGTGTGTGTGTGTGCTTGCTAAGATGCATTGTTTTTAATGGGATTGTCTCCAGGAGACATTTATTTTTTTTTAAATTCTGGTCCACATAGGTTTTTTTAAGAGCTTAATGTGAAGTTGTTTCTGTGCTTGTTATTAACTCCTTTTTGCAAGCTATAAATGATATGAACAGTCAGCACCATCTGGCCTAGAATTTGTTTTCATTTTTACTCCAACTGCTGGATACATGTGCACAATGATATTTTTTTTACTAATGTAGAAAAACTGATGCTCAGTTCATAATTGGTCAACAGTGAAATGACAAACTAGGTTTGACACTTTCTGCTCCTTCTGGTGTAAGGATGATCTTAATAATGGTGCAACAGTATCCCACGAGAGAGAGCGAGGAAGCTGAAATGCTCACACGGCTTTAAAGCGTCTTGTTTTGTACTCAGACTCCAGTCTCCAGATACCAATGTCCAGTCGATGACTCAGTTGAAAATATTTTCCTCTGGTTTTTCCTCTGTCCAGACGCCATGTCAACAAAGCCCCCAGTGTTGCGGCGATGTAGGAGCTACAATGTCAGTCTGTCCGCTTAATTGCGAGTGGGATGAATGTTAATTTACTCAGTCAAGAACCCTCTTTGTAGTACTTTTATAGCCCAGAGGTGTAGATTTACATCTTAGGGATACAATGAGTTTTAGCTTGTGCTAAAAGGGGGGTGATAGGGCCCACATTCCTCCACCTCCCACAGCACATTGTTCTATTGTATATGAACACCTCTCTGCCACAGAGCAGCCCTGCTCAGGGTAGGTGTTGAAGATGAGGGGGGGTAATCCTGACCTACAGCTGAACTTGGGCAAAAGGCAACACTATATTTGCTCAGTCTGCACGGTCGACTTCATTGAGTAGAAGTGATATAACTGTGCACAACATACCTGTCAACACAGCCCTGTTTTATCTGAAACATGCCTGCTGGTGTCTGAATGTGTGCATTTCAGGCTCTGTGAGTTTTGTTTTAATCACTGAGATGCATCTGCAGTGTTTTACTGTGGTGGACGAATTGAGTTCCCGTTTGAACAGTTTGTGCGTCTCCCCGAGAGTCGAAAAACTGTTAAGTGTAGTACTGTGTAATTATAAGAGAGGTGGTCCTGGCCCCAGGGGATTGCTGCTAGATTTCACCAGAAAGGTTCCTGCGCACTACATGAATATGCTCAAGAAATCCGCCCTGCATTTGTGTATTGGGCTGTCAAAAAATTAAATGAAAAGTCATTCTAATAGGCGACCCCTGGCCTAGATCATATTTCCTGTCAATTATGAAAGTATGAAGTCATGCATAGTTATGAGGCATGGGCGGGCCTATTAAAATTCATAAATGATTTGTGTTTATACCAGGTTACTCTAAACCACTTAATTCCACGTGGTCATGTAGAACTAATGCCGCTCCCCACTGTATACCTTAAAAAGAGGCAGGTGCTTTGTGTTTCTCCCAAATTTGGGATTGTCATTACTAAAAAAATATATATTATTATTATTATTATTTAACAAAAACAAACAATTAGATCAACTTTGTTCTTGTTTTAAAGTCCAGGTAAAATGAAATCATAGATTTCTTTCTTAGCACATTTAATGTGTTAGAAAAAACATGTAAAGAGAACTTTAACCTTAAGTACAGAACTGTAGCGATGGACCTTTGTCTGTTTTCATCTTTTCATGTCCAGGATTTTTGGACGTGGCTCAATGATGCACTGGAACTCAGGATGCACGATGATGGATTCTTTGCCAGGATATTACAACTCATTTGGTCTATTGACAATATCGATATATCCAGTTTTTCCCCCCACCTAATTTTAGTGATAATCATGTCTCTTCTGTCATGGAATTTACATCATATCATGCATAATCTTATCTTGATGGCCCGCCAGCAGATTGAGACATGAAATACAAATTTTCAGGATATGTAATATTGATTCATTGTGAAAAAACAAATAAATACTTTGACTTAGTGTTGATCATTCATAGCTACATATTCACTTTTTCAATTATATATATATGTGTGTGTGTGTATGTATGTACGTATGTATGTATATATGGGCAGAAATCAGCATGTTGGCCATATCCAATTTTTCATTTTAAAGCCAATATGTGCTAAAAGTAAAAATTAACATTTGAGTACAAAGCCTCAGCATTGTTTCTACAGCCAATTTACCATAGAAATTCATTTTTTATCAAAATTACTCCACAACAGTACTAACCAGTTTAAAATTGTGCTCATGTAACAAAAAGTATCTCTCTCCATTTTTTCAGGTTCATGTTTACTAAGGTGAACATTTTCATCGACCAGTAATCAATACTTGTACGTGAAGTGTTCAAATTAAGAAATGCTTTCTAGCAGCAGTTCAAGATGACAGAGTTGTGTGTCTGCAGAGCAGAGACTATTTTTTTTAGTTTTTTCATGATTTTTAAAACTAACTAAGACTTGGCACATTTTGTTAATCATTCAAATTTGGCTGGGTAGTTAATAACACACTTTTTTGTAATGTGACAAATGTGGATCACATTTTTTTTTTTTTCTTCCTGGAGCAGCGTTTTTTTCATGACCAGATGTTTGTTTAAAGCCAGAAGCTGCATTGAAAGAACTCCCTTGCAAACTACTAATTGTTTTCTGGTAATTATACCTTCTTCACCAGTAAACGTTTTGCGGACCTCTTGGGCTCTTGTGTAACTCAGGTGTGTGTAATTACATTTCTTAAGGTCATCCTTTCACTAGGATGAATTAGTGAAATTGCATAGTTGACCACTTCAGGGCATGGATCCAAACGCAATTATCTTTGTTAATGGATCTGCTCTTCGCTGGCAGAAGATGATTCAGAAAGCAACTGATTGACATAAAACATGTGACAAATTTTAAAGTTGTCTCACAATGTCCCTAATTGTACATTTTTTTTCATGCGCAGAACATGAAACAAACTGTCCCCTCATTACTCCAAATTAAGGACAAGTGTTTTGGTATTTGATCCTGAATGCCAGGTTAAATACTGGCCTGAAACACGCAAACACTTGATTTGTTTTCTCTCACCATGTGAGGCCTGGTGCGAGATATTGATCAGAGAATATCCTGGTCAATCAGACTAAATGATTGCCTATAAGCCCCTAGCCACTCCTGCAGGCTGGAAGGCATGAGGGGGATCCGGAGGAAACCGAATTATAGCAGCCCAGATATGAGCCGCCTGGCCACTGATAGTTCCCAGCAGCCTCGTGGAACTGAGCAATGCAAATGTACAATAAACAGGGCCTAAGCTGGTGGAGGTCTTTCAATCACACAGGGGCAATAGTTCAACCCCCGCCGTGCATAATCCCAGCCTTGAAACCCCTGGGACTCCAGCCTCCAACCTGCTCAATGGCACAAAGATATTAGATAGCCATATGTAGATTCACTAGGTAAACAGACTCTCATGATAACACAATACGCTCTCTTTTCTACCAGGAATATATTTGAAGCTAAGTTCTGCTTTCTTCTGAGGGATGACTCAAATTGAAGGCTTAGCTTCGCGCCATCTGAATTCGATGCAGCTGTTTGCTTTGTTTAACGTCGTTGATATATCTCTTGCTGAGGAGAAATTGGTATCTCTTCTTTGTGAATTAAGTTGCCCGGGTGTTTGCATTATAGACGGGTGAGACTGAAGAGTGGCTGATCGAGGGCTTGTTGAGGAGGGGGCGGTGAAGTGTGTTTAGTTGTATGGTAAAAAAAAAAAAAAAGATAAAAGCACGCTGAAACGGAGAAAAAAATGGTTGGAGAGTAGGACATACTGGAAGAATAGTTATTTTTGGATGCAGATTTTACAGTCAAAAGAGATAACAACTTAAATGTTATTCTTTCAATAAGCTGATGACTTCATTAACTGAATCTGGCTAAAATGTATCCCCCGTGTGATTATCTTTGTACCGTATTTGACATTTATTGGAGGTGTCTCCCTTCAATGTTTTAGCTCATGAGGTTTTTGGGACATGTTCACTCACTCCGTCATTCACACATATACAGTACACACTAAAAATCATTCAGCTGTATAAGCAGGCCTGCACAAAAACACACAGTCTCTCTTTCTCTGTCACATGCATCCACCAGAGAAACCCATATGGAGATAAATGACAAGCATGCACACACACATATACACACACACATACAGCGGGGAGAGTGTCTGTCTATAAGTGGGGGAGGGTAAGTGGGGACAGAGGATGGGGTGGAGGGTGATGGGGGAGGATTGGGGGCCTTTGACAATGTTCTGCAGGTCTGTGTAACCCCTCCTTCTTTCTCCCTCCCTTGCCAGCGGCTCGGCAGTCCCAGCAGGAGCCACTCCAGCCCGGGGAGAGGGTCCTTCCGGCCAGCGGGGGCTCCAGAGGGGAGGAGGGGGGTGCGCAGATAGAGGCACGACACGGGCCACTTTAGGCTTGCATCACATGATCCATGTGAAAGGAGGCGGCTGATGAGGAGCTGACACCGATCATCCGTTCTGCGTCCATTATGTCAGATAGTGTGAAGTGACAGGAGGAAGATGTCTTCAAAATCCAGAACCTCTTTTTGTTTGCAACAAATGTAGCAGAAATAGCCACAGGAGTCCCAGATAGGATAAGTTGAGCTGAAATAGCTCTCCTCCACTGCGACTGCCAGTTTTCTCGCTTCTAATTGCTTTAAGAGTTGATTCTTTGAATTTCAAACCTATACGGCCGATTCGTCCAAGCAGTATATCTGTGTATTTGCTGCTAATGATGCCTCTGAGGTGCATTTTATTTTGTCACAGATACAGTGCTGTAATTAAGTGGCTCTCTAGTCCTGCTCCTCAGTACCCAGAGTGCCGCTTGTTTTCAGTCCTACTAGATACTTAATTTCATTCAGCTGGTGTTCCAGGTCTAAATCAGTCCCTGATTACATGACAAAAATGAAAACCAGCAGGGCTCTGCCGCATCCGAAAGGACCAGGAATGAGAGCAAAACTCTCCGCACAGTAGAAAGCAAAATGCAAATCAGATCATTTAAAAAGCAACCAAGTTTGTCATGTTTTAAAAACTTGTCTGTAGGTAAGCTGAGGACATGAAAGAGAAAAGCTGGAGGCTGTTCTGTGTGGCACTAAACACACGTGAGAGCTGTTCTGAAATGTAAGCACTTGTGAGTAAGAGATGATAATGACTGGATAATAGGAATCTATTAGTCCTTCAGTTTTTGTATGCCTAATAATTAGATTAATTGAATGACACTCATTTAGAGAAAATGAGGGACCCAGTGGTGTTAATTCAACCTGTGTTTCCAGATGCTCATTTCTAAACAGCTAAGTGAACTACCTAATCATAGCACACCATCTGGGAATTCCCCTCCAAGGCAGCAATAGGAGATGGCACCATAACACATTTTAAAGACATCGACTGATGGTTGCCTGCAACTAAACATATTGAAGCTGCCGTTTAGCCTCTCCAGCTAACAAATAGGGGGTAAAAGTGAGCACCTTGATTATTAACTCCCTGTTCATTTAGGGCACCTAATGCTAATTTCTGTCTTTTATATGAAGGTAAATAAGGTCATTATGGCAGTGTTAATGATTAGCATATCTCACAGGTGTAATTCTCTGGGAGTATTGCTCTGAGACTCCTTTCCTTCAGTAAAAATCAGTCAGTGCCATGCCAACAAAGATGGGAAGACTGACTAATTTATCCCCAAATTTGCACCATGTACAAAAAATCATGCAAATGAACTGGGTTCTCATTTGGAAGACACAGCATTTGGATGACATTAATCAAAGAAAAATATGCAGACAAAGGTGACAGTAATCCCAATACTCATGCATAAGTGGCACAGCTGTGATTTCACTCACTGTATAGTTGTACAGTACCTGCGTGGACTGAAGCCAAAAAAAGAAAATTCTATACATTATTAAACCACCTCCTCTCATTACTTTTATTTTAGCTCAGTGATCAAGTGGCTATGGACTTCAAATTTTTTTTTTTCACACTTAGGTGCTCATGCCTTCCAATTACAATAATGCAATTACAAGTATCTGTTTTTCCATTATCACGTAAAGTTGGCAAGGAACAAAAAAAGATCCAGCTTGTCAAGAGAGGAAATCTTGTTATTTGAAAATGAATTTGCAGTTGAGATATAAGATATAAGGTGCCTGATGAAAGTTGAGGAAAATTCAAATAAATTGACAGTTAAACGCCAGAGACATCTGTCAAGATTAATAGCACAGGTTCATATGTGTTTTTCAGTCTGGTTAATGATGATTGATATAGACATGTGATAATTGTAATTATCTCCGCTGCCTCCGGCTCTGTACACACGTGCATCTTCATTACCTTAGTCAGCCTATAGATATAGTGCGGCCATGTACAATGCCTTGGAGTGTGAAATCTCCCAATAGTTGTCTGGGTGTATATGAGAGCAGCGCGGTGCTGCAGCCCGAGCTCACCTAAGCTCTCGACTGAGTTGTAGTGCAACGTAGCCTAATCCCCCAACAGAGCAGTCAAGCCAGCCTGCAAACAGAGCTCACTGCTGGCTCTCTCTGCGTGGAGGGAGCAAACCAACATCATAACAAAGGGTGTTTATGGAAAAATAGATGCTGGCGCAGCCGACCAGAAAGGGCTTAGCAGTGAACAGACCCCGCTCCCACCTTTATCCTTCACCGTTCACATTGAAATGCAAATATCAAGGCAGGGTTTCCACCCGCGTGCCACTCACAAATTGAAAAGCAGTTTTTATCTATGCAAATGCAAGCATGGTAATTGAAGTTAATCAATCAATGCTAGCTTTCACTAAAACCTTGAACATGATTGAATAAAGTAATTATCATTCAGGAGAAAATGATGAAGTTGTAGACAGCATGAACCTTATTAAAGGAGGATTTTGAGTCACAATGGCTTAATTTAGCCAGCAGCCCCCTCTGTGTCTTCCTCCTCTTCTCCCCTCTGTCTCTGCAGCTCTTTCTCACTCCATCCTGCTTTTCTTCACTCTGTGACTCAATCTTGTGTGAAGCAGAATAGCTCACTGTTAAGAAAATCTTAAGATGGTGTGAAATATGCCAATGTAGGACCACTTGTGGTACATGACATGAGGTAACTCCTGATGGATTTATTTTAGATTTACAACTGTATTTTTTTCCCACCATTGTCACAAGGTGAAACAGTCACATTTTTGAGTCTCTTTAAGACATGACCATCATGCACCCCTGTAGTCTGTGCTTATTATGCGTGAATATGACATCAAAATCACAGAGCTAAGCATCAAATGTACCTGAAAATAATAACCAGGCGAGCTTTGAAAAACACAATACGTCTTTTAACAACACTAACAACTATTTTCCAAAAACAATAAAGACTTTTTAATTCTCTGGATACAAAAAATAAATAAATAATTTTTTTAAAAACTTTTTTTTCTTCTCAAAATTGCATCTGTATCTTCTAAGTCAAGTAACCAGAACCAGCTGGCTATTTTTTGCAAAACATAAGCAAATCTAATATATCAACCCATTCTCATCATCATCAAATCCTAACGCTTTGTCACGCCCCCCTCAGCATCTCATACTGACACACAGGGCATCCTTTGCGGTGCATTCCCGCCAGATCCAGCTACAGATGGCAACTAAAGGCTTTCTATAAATTTCCCTTAGAAAGAAGAAGAAGCAGTCACACAATGCATAATGGGAGTGTTGTGGAAAGTTTGGAGGAGGGTTGCTTTGTGTTTGAGGGTCTGTGTGGACTAAATTTTAACTTAATGCACGTGAGTCTGTCCAACTTAATGCGCCCAGCTCACGAAACTTGGACTAAACTGTCAAACTAGGTAATGTAGTTCTAAAATGAAACAAGATTTAAGAGTGGCATTGTTTTTTTCTCACCTTAGATGTTTTCGGAGATGGATTAAGGTGGGTTTAGATGAAATAACAAACTTTCAGCGAAGTGTAACGTGGTTAACAAAAGAAGTCACGGTTAGGTAAAGTCAACATAACCATGTGGTTAGGTTGAAAAAAAGATCATGTTTTTGTTTAGTTAGTAAGATACAGTTAAATGTAACATGGCGTGAAGCAAATACGTCACGTGAGTAATGAAACCACATGAAGCCCGTATATAAGTTACACAACATAATATTAAAACAACCTTAACCTATGACACCATGTGTGCATGTTTACATATATTAGTCCATTTTAACTATTAAATGAAAGGATGTTTCGCTGCGCATTCGTCTCTACTAGTTAACAGTTAGCAGCTTTAGCCTGAGAAAAAATGATTCACTGTGCCCCTTAAAAACTACACCAGCAGCTGCCAGCGACTTTTAAGGTGGAATGCTTTTTTGCATGCAACTCAGTGCATCAATATACCAAGTTCTTTATAAATGAGAATTTATGAAAAACTTGAGAAGAAAACTTGAACAAAGGTTTTTTCTTCATTCTAAAAATACCCTCAGAGCAGCTGGGTAATTATTTTTCAGAAAATCACTTTCTTGGCTCTGTGAGTCAAATGTAACTAATGAGCGAGGAGCACAATTGAAGTTAGCATCCATGATGCTTTTGGAGATATTGTATTTACCTCAGCAGGCATGTTGCAAAAAATAAATCAAATGCCAGTGGACACATGTTAAATGTAGACCTTAAAGAAAAGTATTGCCCCCTCGGAGCTCATCTGCGCTGACCGAACCCGAACCTTCTCTCATTCACACTTGATGTATCTGTTCTTAGAGGATAAAATGACACTTGTACATAATTGTTGAGGTTGGGGATGAAAAAAAAGAGAGACGTCAGTGTCAACCATTTTCAAATGAAGCCCCCCCCCCCGCCAGCTTCCACCTGTCAGCCAAGACGGTGGTAATTGAGACTTCCAGCGTGCTGAGGCTGGCTACCTCACTGTGGCTCTCCTGGCTGCTCTCCTCATGGCAGGGCTAGTTAAAGGCCTCTTCGGTTTGTCACAGAGTTTAATATGCACCCTACATAATTATGCAGGATTCACAGTGCTATCAAACTGCAATTCAAATTAGTTCAGGATTAAAGGCACAGAACAGTACTGGTTCCTTAATTGCATTGTACTGTGCTGATCACATTCAAATACCCATTACTCATTCCCTCTGCGGAGCAATAAGTCAGAGGGATTAATACTGAGGCAGGTGACAGGGCCAAGCCATTAAAAGGCAGTTATGCAGAAAGCATGGCTGGTTTTATTCACGTTAATGAAATCAGCGAAATGAAACTGTAATAGATTTATCAAAGCTCAGATGGATTTGCAGTAAATCAGTTTGATTCAGGCAATCAAACTGGACAATGGAGATAGTTTTCAGCTACAGCAGTGGATATCAGGCAGCAGCATGTGAGAAGTGCTGATATTCTTCTTGTGAGGATTTGGTGAACACCCGGTGCCTAGGCCCTATTCCCAGAGCTGGGCCTGCTCATTTTTGTCAGCTAAATGGTGCCAGTGACTGATAAAACATACTGCCTTCCAGTTAAACACCAGATTCTTCTACCCCCTTCTCTCATCCCACACTCTGTCTCTCTCCCCCTCGCTCTCCTCTTCAATTTATGGACCGTGTGTTGCTGATTCTGGCTTGTTGTACAGTGCACAAGCCCATGAATTAGAACCTAAATTCACTTACATCAAACGGATTAGTGTTGAAATCCATCTGTCTGAGCTTGTCTCATGGCACGGGGCTTCAAGTAGCTGTCCAACGCAGGATGCTAGCTGGACAAAACTCTAGAAAGAATAAAAATACCTTCAGCAATATAGAGGAAATGCTCAGATTAACCTTGCAAAACCTGAGCAAATTGTCTTAATTTCTTTCAAAAACATGGGGAGAAGGCGATGAACTACTAAGTGGCCAAAAAAAAAAAAAAAAAACAAGAAATTGCACAAAACAAGAAAAACAGTAACAAGAAAGTGTACAAAAAATGGGAATGGTCTGAAAAAAGTGCTTGAGGATCTGTTGAAATGTTACTTAATTTTAATTATGTAACTGTGATTTTAAAATATAAATTTATATCTATCTATCTTTTTTTTCCCCAAAGACATTTTTCCCTATCTTTCCCTATCCCTATCTTTTTCCCTATCTCTGTTTTTCTTTTCTAAATACACTACTTTGTTGCAATTTGTGGAGAATTTCTGACCAGGCTGCTCATTGCCTTTCCTCCCATGTTTTTAAATGAAATGCACCGCTTTGCTCAGTTTTTTTTTTTACTTGTGAAAGTCCTCTGTAAGCAGCGAAAGAAAAGCGATGTTGATCCAGATTTCACAGGGTTAAACAGGGTTTATAAACACCCTCTATAAAACATAAAAAGCAATATATAAACATTTAATAAGGGTTAATAACACTGCAGTTATTTATTAGTTAGTAGTTTATTAATATGCAGTATGACTTCTCCTTCCAAGTCATATATTACTACAAGTATGTTTAATTGGCATTCAATATCTGACAAAAACATTCACAAAACACCATTTCTCCTTACAACTGCATTATAATGCGTTATAAGCAATTTATTAAGCATATATATCATGGCTGGGCAATAATAAATAATGATGAATATTTTAATATAATTTTTCTCTATAGAGATATAGAGATATTTGATATATTTTTTTATATAATTTATCGACCCCTACGCCTGTAGAGAGAGGTGGTTATGTACCTTAAATGTGAGTTACCACCCACCATTAACCAGAAGAATATTAGTAGTAGAAGAAGCAAAAGAAGACAAGAGCACCCACAAATGTACATGGTAAGGTTATAACGCTTACATTCAACATGCTCATGGAGTTATTTTTAATGATTGTTTTGACTGCTGATAACAGCGCTGTGCTACCCTGTTATTGAATTTGCCACATAACTTTAGCTACGGTAGCTTTAGGGTGGATTCATCTAATGCTAATGGTAAGTTAGCAAGTTGACTTGACTGACTAACAGGATATTTCATTAAAATAAAATAGGACTAATTGTAATGTGAATAAAACTTTTTTCCTCGTCCTTAAACACAGATTTCTGCCTTAATCACGTCAGATTTTAATCGGCGATAAATGACCGCATGCTACTTCATGACATCATCAAAGACCGTCTTTTTTAATGTTTTCATTGATGATTGATTGTTTTCAATGTGAGAATTTAAATACATTGGATGTAAAACTTGCACAGGAAGCACGGACCGCAGTTGAGATTTTTCTTTTACCTTTTTTTCTGTTTACACTGTCAACTAAAACGTAAAAAAAAAATGTTTTAAACATTCAAAGAGTTTGGCATGCTGCTGACCAGAATTAAAATGTCTTTGTCTATTTATTGTTTTATTTGTTGATGTTACTTTGATAAAAAAATGTTTTTTATTATGATTACATTTTGAGTTAAATTGCCCAGCCCTATTATATATATTGCCTTGGTGCTTGAAAAAGTGTTAACATAGTTTTGCATGTTTTCTAAAATAAATCACTTTTTTTTCAATCAGAAATTGAACAATTTCACAAATCAGTAAGTGACATTTTGCATGCTGCGGTATATTCAGTCTGTAGGCAGAATTACACCAGCTATGCCAGTTTTTTCTTCCATGTCCTGCCTTACACTTTTTCAGTGTAAAAATGGTTAAATGACCTGAGCTCAAACGACATTATTTTTAAATGTGTTCTTAATGAGTCGTCCACTGTACAGTATAAATTCCAATTACATCCAATTAACCCCAATCAGAAGCACCTCATCTCTAGCCTCTTTTTTTATTTAATGGTTCGCTGCGGCTTCAACCATTGATTAGGCTGAGTGAGCAGCACTACTAAATGACCACCTTGCAGGAGACGGGAGCTGTTAGCCTTAATAGAGACAGCCTGGCCATTACACCTCTGTGTGCACAGGCCCCCTCTTTTAACAGGCTAGATCAACTTTTATATTGGGGTCTGACGGGCCTCTATCCAGGTTGATTTTGACTTTAGCCCATTTGCTTCGAGGGAAAATGTTAAGTAGAAACCTCCCATCCATGAACACTAGCCCATTATTTTCTAATTACAATGCATTTAGGTCCTCCAGTAGGCATGCATGATTATACACAACGCCATTTGAATGTGTACACAGTGGAGGTGTTCTTAAAACAGTCATGAAGCCAAATGTTATTGTGTTTCTCGCCATAGAAATATACACAGTTAAGACTTAGAGGTAAAAATTAGATTTAGGAGGCGTGCAAAACCAAAAATATGCTCCTAATAATAACTGCTGGTCACTATCATTTATTCCAAAGACCGTTTGAGGCTGATTGCAGCAGCTTACTTTATTTGTCGTTGCTTCGGTCAGGATCAAGACAAGACTCGGCCCAACTGCAAGAGAGAGACAGCGAAGATTAGAAATAAAAGCATAAATCCATTCAACATGAAGTATCCTCGGGTGTTAAAACTGGCAGCAGACGCTCGGATAAGCCCTCCCACATACTCAGTCTTGAGAATTTCCCTGTTTGTGTTCTTTTGAGGAGTTTGCATTGCATAATACCCACGTGGCCATGCCACAACAATCTGTAGATTAAGCTCAACAAAAGTATGCATTAGAACTCCCTGGCTCAAACAGTTCCATAAGTGCATTCAAAATACAATTCCCTCATAATTTGAGCTTTGTAAAAACAAAAACCGGCGCTCGTTTCTTAATGAAAGCACCCAGAGTCGACATTAGAAGTGGATTAACCAGAAGAGAACTAGAGATGCACAATAAGTCTTTGAAACAGCCTTCATATACAATTGTCACAGCACAGCCAAACATATTAAACCCTCACTTTGACAGTGTGCATAAGAAAATAATTGCTTTATTTATAGATGGTGTGAAATTAAGCACACTTAAAAGCCTGCGACAGTATGGTTTAATCAACCCCCTTGATTCATGCTCACAATTCACACAGCAACTGAAAGCGGGGGGTATTAAATACATTCCCTTATTACTCTATAAATGCAAGTGGCCAAGCAGACAAAACCCAAGTAATAAATTAATAGTAATAAAAACACCAACTGCACGGACAGATACAGAAATTAAAAGCCAGCATCAAATACAACACGCCGGTCAGCTTAATAAAATGCAACACAATAACATTTCTTGGGACACAGATGATGTGCACCTACTGTTGGATATACTTACATATTTAATGTTGAATCTCGTTTGGCATTGACTGAATTAATCTAATACATATCGAGCGTTTAGAATCCTTTTGGAAAGCGTGATGTACAGATCACGCCTCACAGTACAAATTGAACCTCAAAGTCCAATCACAAATTAAAGGGCCAATTCACCCACATCACACAAAAAATACGTATTCTCACTTGTCTCTCTTGGTTTCTAGTCATACAGGGGTTCTTGGTTTTAACATATTTGCTTCTGAAGCCTCCAGTGCTGATTGTATTATCTTTGTGCTGCTCAAAGAATTGAAACCTACTTTCTACCAAAGAAATAGATATAATTCAATCCTTTGTGATGTGGTGCCAGCATGAAGCTTCAAGTCATATATCTAAACCGGGTGGATAAAGCCAAAAGCCAAAAAAAGGTGTCCTCAATTAAGAATTTTCATAGTAAGTCAAGTCTTGTCTATTGGTTGTTGCTCTAACTACAGACTAAACTTCCACATTTTTGTGTTCCTGCTGCCACTACGGACACAAAGAGTACAGAAATGGTTTGAAACTGAGACCCACCTCTCTGTCACTCATTCAATCGTGGACCAACTCTCTCTGTAAACCAAGCAGTGCTAATCGAATATAATCCAAGATACTGTTACTGCATTGTCTATTTCTCACCAAAAATATTTTAAGAAACATGTTTCAACTTACTGTTTAACTGTAATACAGGTTCGTCTGTTATGAGTTGGCCAACATTGTGTTTTCGAACAGGCAATTGGCATTTTATCGCCCACTAGTGGGAGCGTTTATTGGTGCGGTGTGGCGTATTCTAGTAGTTGTGGGTTTTCTAAGTGTCGTCAAAATCACCATCAACGACCAACAAACACTGATGTCGCAAACACTTTTTAAGAGAAAAGTTATTCTGTTTTGCCCCAACCAGTCAGTAGCGAGTGGCATAGCGATCCAGCATCATTTACAGCTGAGGTAGAAGCTGCAGTGGTGGTAATTTTCTGATTTTACAGTAACCTTTACTGCTATGTCAAACTCATCTGTTATCCTTTACAGATATAGCTTTTTTACTGGTTTCTGCACAGGAAGATATTATCCTCATATTTAATCCCACCTACAAAGCTCTGATTCATTAGCTGTTTTTCAACCAGGCTATGAACATTTTTGTGTTTTTAGCATCTAATTTTTAGTCAAAAAAAAAAGTAGAAATATTTATACAACTAAACCAGAGGAAAGCAAGTACACATGTGGAAAAGACTAAATCACATCTGTATCATCCATAGAAGTAAAAGGCAACATTAAAACAACTGTTTCTTGTTAAGACATGGTAGATCATGGATTACTGGAAAATAAAAGCACAGTGGAAGAATACCTTACATGAAGTGTAGCGACACAAACAGTGTGATGCGTTTTGACAGAGCTCCTCATTTAAAGCTGCCTTCTCTTTTGTCTGCAAAAAAAAAATTAAAACAGCATACTTTTTTCTCCCTCTCCATCCTTTAATTGTTTGATTTAAGTATTGTCTTTTCCGCCTCTGGTAGAACTCCTCCACTGCCAATTATACAGCATCAACATGATACTTTGTAATGCTGACGGACATACAGGAAGTATACCAGGTTCATCATTGAAAACCAGAAGTTGAATATCAAAAAATCCCCTAATTACTAAGATTTCACCAGAATGTGTCATCAAAATGTCAGAAGCTTCCACACTTTAAACATGTCCCACGAAGGCATCAGACATCTCATACAAGTAGAATCCACTTATTACAATGACAGCCTATTGCTGATGAAGCACTGTACAGGTAGGGTATATAACACCACGTGGCTTCTCATAATAAGTAAGCTCTGTAAGGGAAATGAGAAGCCTATGACATTATAGAAAAGTGTAACCATCTGGACAGTAAGGAGAGGATATTTTTGAGTGTGTGTCCATCTCAGGTCTCAAGACGGCCTGAGATTCCCATGACCTCCTGCTTCAATAGCAATGGCCTTATCTCTGGAGGGTCAATTACCATTCACTTTTTGCTTGATCTTGTTTGTTTAACTTGACACAGTGAAGAAAGGCCTGACATTGACCAGAATCCGCTGCATTAATGTGTTTCATGTTCTGCATTCATCATTGTCACTGAGCTGGAGAAGACTGCCGGTGTCACAGGAGGACAGGAAAGAGGGTGTGTTTGTGTGTGTGTGTCTGTGTGTGTCTGTGTGTGTCTGTGTGTGTGTCCATGCATGCGGAAATATTAATAGTCCAAAATGCCCAAATAATACTGCCCTGGAATTTAGATCTACTACCACATAAATTAAATTATTTAACAAAAAATGTAATTTTCCAGAGGGCACATAACAAACATGCCTGTGATTGTTGTGATGTCTGTAACGTAATTTTAAATATAGATTTATAAGAATTTTTTTTTGGACAATTTCTTTTCTATTATATCTAATAAAACCATTTTCCAGTTATTCTCCTGTCACCTTTTACAAATATTTGTATTTTTTGTGAACCAGCTCATTGCCTTTTTCCCCATGTTTTCCGAAGAAATTAAACCAATATCCCTAGGTTTCAGGGGTTTAAATGCATGTGAAAAGGGTCTAAATGCAACACAGCAAAACTGGTGTCGATCCAGGAGTTGAAGGGTTAAACTTATACTCAGGCAGTGCACAACTCAACCTTCCTGTTTCAATGTGCAACCTTTAGGATGACAGATGAAAACCTGTAAATTTATCAGCTCCAGCTCTAATCTGCCATTAACAATTACTCTGCTCTGGTCTACTAAAAATGAAAAGGAGTATATGGCCTATTTTTAGCGGTGAATATGAAAATGACAAAATTTCAAAACTTTTGTGTAACTTTTCAAGGACCCCAAATATCTCTTATCCAGCCCAATATGTTTTCCTTGCCCAGTTGCTCTTATTTTTTTCCAAACATATAAGAGTCAAATCTATTCAGACATAATTTCAGCATCTCTAATTATGTGTTCAAGAACTGTGAAATATGTAAAAATCCAACAATAATTTCTGTTGTGACAGTTTCTGGCTATGATAAGAGGTGTAACTTTGGCAGTTTTTAAAGTATGCATTCAAAACTGGTTTTCTTAAAAAGAAAAGAGAAAGAGAGAAAAAATGCCAATTTTTTAGTTTGTGTAATTTATTACACACAACAAACATGATTTTTCCAAGGCTTTTAATTATTATTACTTGTTCCATTACTTTTCCAGGGCTGGAAAATATGATTGTGAAATGCCATGACTTCTCCAGGTTTGCTATGATTGTGAAAACCCTGTGAAAAACCCAGCTTACGCACCCTAATTTTGGTAGAAAAGGGGTATATGGGCAATACATTTCACAGACACACAGTAATGTCATTCATTGACTAATTGATGTACAGCCTCAAATGGATAGGTCAGGTCTGGTTTAGCAATACTTTTACTGTGGCCATGTAAAGGGTCTCAAGACAGTTTCACACTAAATGATGCATCAAAATTTAAGCTAAAAAGATAATTAAATTGTATTTAAGTGAATCACTTTCTCCTCCACATGTAGTTTCAATAAATCCGTAAAGTTAGTTTGACACCGATGTTTGATGTGCCTGTCACATGGTCAGTTTAGACTGATCTTCTTTAAATCCTATAATGACCATGAACTTTGTTTCACTCTTTTTTAAAACCCCCATATTCTCACTGCAAAGGGGCATTTATAACTACTGCCGACCAGCTTTTCACATAAACCCTGAAAACACAACTTATCGATTGTCGTCTGAGGACCTCAAATGACCTAACTAACCCAAAAGCTGAAAACTCCAGAGACAACAACTGGAAATGTGAAAATGAGAAGAGAGGCTGCCTGGTGAGCACATCTCAAAAAGTCCCCAAATCTCTCAGAGCGGGTTAAATGCAAAATAATATAAGCATTTCATATCAAGAAATGATGAAAAATTCTTATGAATATGTCTCTTCAGTGTTTGCTGTTGCAGAAATGTGTTTAATTTAGAAATTGTGTTGACAGAAACTCCCACACAAGCCCCCACAGCAAACCCACAGCTCAATTAGTAGTGCAGCAGGGTTCACTTAGAGAGACCTGTCACTAGCTGAATTGCTGTTTACAAGTAATCCATACTGATACGGTGAACTGGCTTTAACTAACGACAAGACCAAAATATGGTCCTATTTGTTATACCCCAGTGGCTCAGGAACACCACTGATTGAATGTTTCCACTGAAAGTTGTTTAGGCACACTCTTAAAACAATAGTAAAGTGCAAGCTTCTGACATTTTAGTGACTTTTTCATGACATGCAGAGTAAAGTTCATGAACAATTTTTGCCAGCATCAAAGTTGATTTTTACTCCTTGTATTTGACTGTACGGCATTAGGTCTATTTAAACTTGGAGGTAGAAGAAACATTACAATGTCTTCATGACACTTTTATGCTTTTTGAATACCTGCTGTATCATTTTCCTCAGTTTTTCAGGTTTGGTCGTAATCAAAGTGTTCAACAGGAAGACAAAATATGTCATTAGATGTCATTATAGGGGTACAATCACAGGGAAAAACAACATGGATGTGCTGTTCCAGTCAACATTTGGAGTGTTGTTACTGATCCTGCACATCAGACCGTGAGAGTCTGAGTGTCATGGTTACTGAGCTAAAAGAGGATTCATCTGCACATGGCTCCTATGAAAGTAGAGTAATCTAAAACCTCTCCACATCTCATAAAGGTGCACTAGAGAAACAACGCCCACGGCTAATAATCAAATATAAACATGTTGTCACACACACACACACACACACACACACACACACACACACACATCCATGGTTGATCAAGCCCTTATTTCTTTAAAAAAATGTATGGAACCTTTTCATGTACTATTCAGCAGAGAAACGAGGAACACCTGTAAAAGGCCCTCAGAGACCATTACAGACTATGCCGCATTCACAGATGTTTGGCAGAAATGAAAAAAGGTTCCCACACCTTATATGTGTGACTAGACAACTCAGGACAGTTGTATAGCAGAGTTGGTCAGGTAAGGCTTAAAAATATGGTTAATGTTGCACTATTAAAATAAAGTTCATTATAAAATACATAATATAAATGATCTTGAATCACAGACTTTGGCATAAATGAAGTGTCAATATTTGCTTGCCTTTTAACCTTTTGAAACTTGAGCAAATTAGCTCGATTATTTTCAAAAACATGGGAAAATGGTGGTGAGCAACCTAACAAGAATTGGTATGACAAATGTAAAAGTAAAAACCAAAAACGACAATAAAAAGGAATAGCGAAGGTTCTAAAAAAATAATGTAATTTGTTTTGAAAAAAAATGTTCACAAATGAATACTGCATAATCAGATATTATAAATGTAACACAAAAATCTGTGTGAAACTCTGATCCTAGAAATATCAGGCAATGCATACTAGAAAGTTCCCAAACAAAGAACAGTTTCCTCCTTGTAAAGGTGCTGCGAGGAATTTAAGGACAGCAATCAGATCCACGTCTGGGCTGCACGTCAGATGACTTATTAAGGAGAGAATGACAGGAAGGGCAAGGTTTCAACTAAGCTCAGCAGAATCAAACTGTATCAAAAGTACTGCTCGGGAGTGAGCTAATAATAGACCAATACAAACAAAACTCGCGACAGGAATAGAAAGATCAAAACAATGCCTATTTAGTGCTCACGCAGGCAGTGTGAATGGCTTTTGTGTGGCGCTTATTATTGCAATCTCAGAGTAGCAACGGTACAGAGCAAATCTCAGTAATTAACCTATGGTAATGACAAAAGCCAATTTATGGCTCTTAAAGATCAAATGTATCTGGGTTAATGTGAGGTCAATCTAATGCATGTGTGGGAATAGCAGCACTGGAATTGAAGTAGCTGGTTGTACTGGGATTACTGTCAGTGTGAATGGTGCTGTCAAAAAGATCCATTCTAAATAGACAGTAATGCACAAGCTGGTGTCAGGCTTAATTTGACCCAGAAACAGAACACAATGTGAACACATTTATACACTGGATCATTGGTCTAGGAAGTATAAGGAGCTAAACAGAAGACAGATAAAAAGCTTTTTGGGGGGTTGTTTATCGACAGCATGTTTTGAAAATGAAACTTGACTCGTCTGCTCACTTTCTTTCACATGCCTCGCCACAATTCAAGGAAGAGCCTCCTCTGCAGCCTGCATGCTCAGGAAGCCCAGCAGTGTCTGCCACAATGGCTGTGATTACTGTACATAGTCTATTACAACATGAGCCCCGTTTCCACTGCAGGAACTTAACGACACGTAACCTGGAGATTCCCATCAAACTGAACTGCTGAGAAACTGGAGCGCTTGGTACAAGGTTCTGTGCTTTATTTCCATTGTGCTTTACAAACCAAAATATTTCTAATTCAAGTCAGTAGAGTGCAGTTGTGGCATTGGTATGAATATGAGTTTCAAGCCCTTTCACATGTGCACAGAAATTTAGGAAAACTGATTGTATGGAAAAAAAATATTTGGATGGACCAAACTCCTGCTTGACCAATAAAATCCTTTGTTCCAAATCCAGGTTTTAGCAAACTTGATGCCAAAATGGGGGAACGTGTATCAATTTGGTTTCCCAATAAAGGTTCCCCAAATAAAGGATGTATGGCTTGAGATTGCCCAGCAGCTGGGATATGGTGAAGATAGTAATGTTGTTGATGTAAACTTGCACAAATAAAGACAAAATGAATGCATGGTCAGAAAGCCCCATCAGTGTCTGTATACGTATCTAATATTGAGCATAAATAAGCCATTACTCAGACGGTACAAAGACCACTTATATTATCAATACATAATTTGATGCCAGCATCAGTGTGCCATCTTACTCTTTGAAAGGAAGTTTTGATCGAGGCTGTGTGTCATTAGTAGGCATAGACAATGATTTCTTTCCACTATAGCTTCCCATCAAGATCAGAATCTAATTTGAGGTTCTTCTGAAGTCAGCTGTGGTCAGACATTTTCATACATTAGAGAGCTACTGTTTACAGCCCTACTTTACCAGTATTGTCTGAGGTCTGCTGATGAGGGCTTGTTGGTTGTTCCTTGTTCCAGTCTCAAAGCTGAGGTAAACATTTGTGTTTGTTAATTCTATATCAGTTTCATAGTTTATTTTTATTGCTATAATTCTTGTTTACTCTTGCATTACAGATGGATAGCAAGTTAAAGAACAAACAAGTTCACAGTAATATTCGGAAATGTCCCTTGGCATAGATTTGACAAGCCACTGGAGCTTCCTATACCGACAGCAACTACAAAACAACAAAAAACATCCATCAGATGGTGTTTTGATGATGGTGGTGTAGAGTCATCTGTGCTCTGTATTAAAACATCTGCATTTATTTCACGTCTGCACTTATTTATTCAGGTTTTCCTTTAATTTGTCACCTGTTTATCTCCATTGATTTGTTTGTTATTGTGAAGCACTTTGTGACACCTGCTCCAGAAAGCTGCTGTGTAAATGAACTGACTTACTGTTGTCAGGTTATAAGAGCTCTCCTGACCACGTCGTAGGGCCCGATCTCTGCAGGTGGAGGCCAGATGTTGGGCCACCTGGACACAGCGACAGACAAAACAGGCATTAGTTATTCAGCCAGACTCCAAACAGAGCCTACTGACAGATCATGGCTCCTGGGGAGTTATGCTGCATTTAAATAGCACCTTTTGATATTAGATCAATACGACGGATTAACAGTCAAGTCACTCATGGGCAGATGCTGCAGGGAGACAGCATGCTTTGACTGTGATACATTATGTGCCAGAACTAAACAAAGAAGTTATTTCAATTCCAATGGTTTTGTTACTTTTTTCACAAAAGGTCAAGCGCTGTCAAAAATATCAGCATATTGACCTTTTTAAACATTCCAGAAACATTGGGATCATAGATTATGCTTTCTTCCCCTTTTTCTTGCCAACAAAGGGTTAAAACTCATTCACACCAAAGTCGCAGGGGGCTGCAACTCTCTGTGCTTGTCGTTTGCAGGTCATTGTACAGTTCATTTGAAGTCTAACATGGCATTGACTGTCCTGGTGATATGTGTGTATTATCAGGAGGACAGAGACACTGTGCAGGATGACAGCAGGCTCTGTTACTACTTAAGAGGATCTGTTCACTTTTCACACATGGTGGCTCATTCACTCACCGTCCAACACCTGTACAAATCTTCATCGTCCGTGTTTGCAGTCTTATTCCAACCCCCTCCCCCATACATTTTATGTTAAAATCTTGTTTTGTTTGTGCACACCGTGTGACAGGACAAAAAAAGTTTGTTTGCCACCAATCAACTCGCATCTTATCTAGAAAGTTTTCTGCCCATTTACAGTAGGACATCATCAAAAGAATGTCTTTTTCATTTTAACAGATTATGTATTACTGTCAGCCTTTATTTAACCCTATGAAACCCTATGAAACCTGGAGAAACATCACTTTTCTTGTGCTGCTTTCAGACACCTTTCACAAGTATTTAAACCTTTTAACCCTAAGCAAATTGGTTTGATATCTTTCAAAAACATAGGAGAAAAAAGGCAATGGGCAACTTGGCAAGAAATGTTCCACATATTGCTAGAAATGTGTATATTTTAAAAAATATTTTAAGAAAAGCTCGGGTAAAATGTCAAAGGCAATTAAGAAAAAAAATAAGCTATGGGAAAACATTGTTATAATTACCATGATTACATGTTTAAAATTATGTTACAGAATTATTATATTTCTGTATACTCTTATACTATACTTTTTAATTTTTTTAAACTGATTTTCAGGTAATTTTCATAAACCTTTAACTGATTTCTTGCTAATATTTGGCTCATTTTGTCTTTTATTTCTCATTGCCTTCTTCCCATGTTTTTCAGAAAGAAATAAAACCAATTTGCTCAGGTTTCAAAGCGTCAAAGGATACAGCTATTTTTTGTTTTTTACTTCTTGTCAACAATTCCCATGAAAAGACCATAAACAAGACTGGTGATATGTTCCTTCATTACCATGAGCCTGGTATTTGTAGTTTTCTTGCCAATCCCACCAATATCATGCTGCTGGTCTAAGTAAAATGTACTAGTTCTTCCTTTATGAGTATTATTTTCTAGAAACTACAGTTACCATAAATTTCCAGTTTTTAAAAATTTATATCTTCAGTAGGAACCAATGGATAGGAAAGCCAGGAAGTAAAGATAAACAGACTGTTGAATTTTAAGCATTGGTCTTTATATGGGACAATATATGTTGTCAATGTTGACAATTAATCCTAGAACTCATTGGCTATTGGTCTGACGATTAACCTCTGGGGGCAACGGCACATTTTGAGGGGTTCCGGTGTAGCCAGTAGATATCTAGGTCAAGACTTTGTCTTTTGAGCACCGGTCATTTTGGCTAATCCTTACAAACAGATGGTTTGGGGTTTTTTTTGTTTATATATGAGTTTAGATTAAAACACAATAAAACACTTAATTAGAAAAAAAGTTTCTAATTACAAAAATTGAGACTGCCCCCTCCCATGAAATGATCCCAGAGATCGTTTGTACAAGAAGCTTATTAGAACCTATACTTACCTTTATGTTAGGTGGCAACCTCTAGTGGCTGTAGTAATTATGACTGGAGCAAAGAAGGAGGTCAGGTAGCGTTAAAGAATGACCAAGTCTGTAAAGATCGGGGTGGATGGACCTTGACCCTGGAGACAGCTCTCTGTGTCCTGTGTAAAATCAAAAGTCAACATTAAATCTTTTTCAATTTGCAACATAAATTTTAATATGCACATAAGTTCAGTTACTTAACATATCATACTTATGTGTCACATTATATATGTAACCTATTACATGTACTCATTGTAATGAAAACCGTGGTTCCTTTCTTAAAGATAACCAAGTAGTTTTATTTCCTAATCAGAACCAGGTAGAGATACTAACTTAAGAGATGCTCCTGTGGGTTGTATAAGAGGATAGGTACAAATGACTGTGGTCGTATGGGTTGGAGGACTTTTGGTAAAAAATATAGATTATCCCTTACCTTATTATTTAACTATGTTAGGAATAGCTAGGCAAAACACAAAACTTCAGCTTTGGTTCAAAAAGAACACTTTTCTTGTCCTTTTCTTTGATATAAGTGTATCTTGATGTAAGTAGTTTTGTTGTTAACATACAAAGATCGATTATCTGCTAAAAGCAGCCAGTTGTGATAGTTAGTACATTTACTAAGTGTGTCTTAATTAAACTGGTAGCCAGTTCAGTGGGAAGGGAACTGGCAGCATGGAGTAAGAGGAAGAAGAAAAATGCCCTGTCTCAGCCAAAACTGTTTTTTTGAAGGTCGTGTTCAGGATTGACATTCCCAGCAATTACACTGAAATTGCTTTATATTATTAATATTACCTCATTTGAAAATAAAGCAGTGGGTAAAATGTTTTTGATCACTCCAGGGTCACGAGACATCACCTCTCCTGTCTTAGACAAGAGCAGAGACAGGCGGGCTGGCAAACATAAACATGTGGACACCTATGGACACACACATCCTGAAGATATATGCAATGCCTGTGTGTCTGTGTACACACACACCCCTCAAGTGAGTTGTCTATTTCCTGTATTTCACTGCTACAGCAGAAAAATAAACGAGCTCCAGCTGCTGCTTCTCAACAATCCACTTTTTCTTCTATCGTAGTGACATATAAAGAATTAAATATTAATACGCCATTGTGTATCGATTGAAAAAATACCTGCCACTATAATGGGCTGGTTGATATTTCTGAATAAAACAATGACAAACTCGTTATCAAAGGGCATTTTTTAAACATTCATGACAGCAGAGTAGCTGTGGAGCAGAAGGCCTCACATGGGCAATAAAAAGCATGCAGATGAAGACAATACCCATTTATAGTTGTTCAAAATGAAAGTTATGCATGATAAACAATGTCCCTTGAGCTGTATTAACCTTAGAAGACCTGGCACAATGGATTCAAAAGTCTAATTGATTATTTTGATGGGTGAAAAGGGTTCAGCTAACACTTCTGGATGCTTACAACTCAGTGCAGCAGTGATAATCAACCATTTTCTAATTTGCATTAAAACAATAAGGTGATTGACACTGAGAATTGTTTCTCTACTTTTAGTATACAAATGGTTCCAGAGTGCATAAAGCAGCATCAGATAGAGCTTTAATTGCTATATCGTAAGCAACTGGACTTGCTTGAGTTTCTTGAAGACGTCTCGCTTCTCATCTGATCTGAGAATCTCAGATTTTAGGAACGTCCTAAAATCCTAGAAACATTCATGGGGCTGCTGCAACTGGCCCATGGCCTCCAGTCATTTTGCAAAAGTGGCCCTCAAGCAAAGCAAGTAGAGTATCCCTGCAGTACAGTGTACAGCTCGTACTGAATACAGACAATAGAACACATGTTGTAGAATTTAAGCATAAATGATCACAGTGAACAAAGGGAAGATGTTCCTTTGGATGTGAGGGCTGAAGGATTGAACTGGAAATATTCAGTGGAAAAAAAATTTTCAATCTTTAATTCCAGAGGCAGGGTGAGCGGCACTGATGCCTCCTTTGTTTGGGCTGACTCATGGTTGGGGAATGGAACTGTTGTGTGGTGTGGAAAGATTTCACCACAAAAACAGAAAAGAGAGTCTACATCAGGCTGCAGGAAGTGAACAAAGGGAGTCTTTAAACATGCCAGTCCAGTCAGTGGAGAGCCCAGTGGAGTCAAACTGAGTACAGTTGAATGGAGATCTGCTGCGAGACATGCAGAGACTCTGGTGTGACTGTGAGAAGCCATGGAGACTCTTCTCCCTTCAGGGGAGGACTGGGGGAAACATTGGCTGTCCACTGTGGGGGCAGTAGGTCTTCTGAGGTGTCACCTCCACACAATGTGACAAACCCCTCTGGTATGACCCTTCTTCACACTCCCCCATACCCTTCCTTTCACGTTCTTAGACAAATGAGTGAAGACCCCGGTCCGGGCGCAACCACAGGCAAGGACGGAGACCGTGTGGACTCCGCCAGTCACAGCTTCTCGCTCCATCACTTCACACTTATATCCCCCGTGCTCTCCTCTGTCCCTTCTCCTTTTATTTCTCAGGCTTCAGGCTCTTTCTGCTCATTTTGTGACTACAGGACTTTTACCAGGGTCTCGCCCAGACATACGCCACATGTCACCCCGCTGTCCGTGGCCACACAGCCTGAAGCCAGATGTAGTCTGAGGCTTGAAGTGGAGAACCACTGTGACACATCCCCAACAACCCTTTCTCTGTCTTGTTCTCCATCTCTTACAATGATGGAAGAAGCACTCAGATCCTTTACTTGAGTAAGAGCACCAACACAACAGTGTAAAACTACTCCAAGTAAAAGCCCTGTATTCAAAATCCTACACAGTAAAAATACAGTAATTTGTTTTAACTTAAAAATGTCCAGTCTGCCTTGAAATTTTGAGTGGACTGAATTTGAGAAGACAAGTTGAAGTTATTTTGTAACAGTTCACCTTGTTCTTCTTCATTAAACTTAAAAATTTAAGGCAGTGTGGACACTGACTCTTCTAAGATAAGACTTAATTGCAGTGCTTTTTATCAGTCTAGATTGTTTTGGTGCAAGTTGCAAGGTGGACATTTCCACCGTAAAGATGTCTGCCTTCTCTCCAATATAATGAACAAGATGACACTTGGCTTGTTGTGCTCAGAGCACCAAAAAATAAAAAATAAAATTTAAACTCAACTGTAATTTCTCTTCTCAGAAATTGTGATCTGGTTGTTCCACAATCTACAGAACTTGTTGTGAGCAGTCTAATGCAGGAACTATTTTATTTCTAATAAACTACACCAACCAACCGTATCATTGCACAGGAAAAAGCATACATCTATAGCCCACCTGAAACCACTATGCTGGGTAACGCTGCAGCTCAGAGGACGTTACTAATGTTTACATCTCACGCTGTCGTGAGCCCGAGCCTCCCGTCCATGAGTAGATGAACGCTTCCTTCTGAGCAGTGATACAACTGTTCCTACATTAAACTTTTTACAACAAGATCTGTAGATTACCTTCACTAACTGGGTCATTATTTCTGGAAAGGGACATTGCTGTGAAGTTTTTTAAATGCATGTTTTTAGCTCTTTGAACACCACAAGCTGCCATCTAATTCAGCTATATTGAAGAGAGGGCAGACATCTCACACCATAACAATCTAGATTGCGAAATTGGCGGGGTAAGAGGAAGAAATATGTATTTTTGATTTTGGGATGAACTGTCCCATTAAGTAATGTTACACTTTTTTGGTCGGCAATTTTTTTTACAGCATCCAAAATATAAGTAGTGGAATAATATTATATATGCCATTATTGGATTTTTATCAATGCGTTGCTTTCTAAGTAGCATATAACTGCTGTTATACTTAATTTATATACAGCTATACAGTAACAAGCTAAAGATGTCTGTCAATAACAATATTACATATTTATGTAATATTGTTATTCCAAAAAGTAACTATATTTATCAGATAAATGTAGAGGAGTAAAAAGTACATTTTTTCCTCTTAAATGAAGTAACGTACAGGTATAAAGTAGCATCGACTGAAAATTCTTAAAAAATTCTCAAGAACCTCAAAATTGTATTCAGGTGTACTTTTACCGCTGATCTCTTTCCACCTTTCTGCCATAACTGTCTCGCAATCTCTTGCCTGCACTTCACAGGAGATCAAATGGATTGTATCTGCCGACTTTTTCTCAATTTTTTCCCTTAAGCATATAGCAGGCACAGCTAATATTGAGGGATGCAAAAAAAGAAAAAAAAATCCTCATGGACTAATCTTGTGCTGAGTACAGCCATGATAATGATGATGGATTAGAAATACAGCAGTGTATTGGGATTACAGTGCTATTAACTGTCCAGGGGAGGAGGATGAGGAGGCAGACCAGTATCAAGCTAATCAATCAAATAATCGGGACAAGCCCTTGTCTACTCGAAACAATTAGACCACTTCTCCAAAATCAATAGCCCTGCATTCTGTTTAGATACCCACTGGTCACTCATTCAATAAAGCCTCCGCGGGTTTTGATAAGCCTGCCAGTCGGCAAGGGCCATTTGAGGCTCAGAGTGGAAACCAAATACATCAAACAGGCTCCAGGAAGGCCTCATAAAAATTGCAAATCGAAAACAATATAATTTCATGTGGCAAAGGTTATTTTTCCACTTGTTCATTATCAAATGTCTCATGTGAAAGCATTGCTATAAAGGGGGGAAAAATCTATTTTGTCTTGAGCGTTTGGGGAAAACAAAAGGGACATGTATTATGTCTAAAGGAAAACAAAATAACGATGGAATCAAAGGGGTTCATAAAGTTGCTCTGAGAAATAGTCCTGCTAGTGGAGGTGTCTCCTGCTTCCAGCGCAGCTCCCATACATAATTAAAGCAGGAATTTGTATCTGTCTGCACTCTGTGGCCTCCTGATGAATTAATATCTGGTGGAAGTCCTACACAGCCATCAGATTAGCTCATTTATTTCTGTCAGCTGCTTGCTCTATCAGCTATTTGTAAATCAGAGAGGGTGGGTGGGTGGATGGAGAGGGGGTGTTCAGATTGCTGGACGTATATTTATTATCATAAATGGCTGATATGAATTAGTTCTGATTTAAACGTCCAGGCTATAGTGCCGCAAGTGTAAGTGCACAGTGATGACTCATTTTTTTTTCCATGGGAGAAATGTTATGTTGACATAGTTGTGCTAGTTATACCTCAGCGTCACAGCACTGTACTGTAAATCTGACTGCAGACACGCAGTTGATAATTCGGTACAATTCTGAGATTTTGTGATTTAGAACAAAAACTCAAGGTAAGGCATCCTTTCACAACTAAGGTCCACGTCTGTGGACCAGCCTGCCTGAAGACCCGAAGGCAGCAGGGGGAGTCGAATATTTTTGAAGCAAACTCAAGACCTACTGTTTTAGTCCAGCTTTAATATTATCCTTTTATTTACCTCTTTTCTACTCTTTAGAATATTTACTTATTTATTTATATTACTATTATTTGACTTATTTATTTATTAGTTATATCTCTCTATCTATAGGTTTTACTCTCTGGTGTTTCCTCACGTATGGTAGCATTTCCTCAGTTCCCGGTTTTAATGAGTACTCTTATTTTAGTGCTTTACTTAATTACAAAGTCTTTAGCTCTAAACTATTTTATCCACGTACTTGTGTGGGTGTGTTTGTGTGACTTTTGCTTTACTGTATGAAGAACCTTTGTGTTTCAGTTTTGTTTGTATGAAAAGTGCTTTACAAATAAAGTCTGACTGATTGATTGATTGATTGATTTGTTTTCACCCAAATACCAGCATAGAGGTCACAGTCAGTTCAATTTGTGTGAAAATCAGTGTGATAATCACCTTCTGTGTCCTGCCTGAGGTTGACTTCAGTCAAGATGAAGTTGACATCCTCCTCCATGGGGATGGTTTCCTGTGCGTGGGAGTGTTTGGGCATCCTCTCCCAGTACGAAGGTGACGTGACGGGATGTTGTCGGTACTGAAGGTGTCTGTGTGTGTGTTATGTGCACTGGAGAGAGCAGGGGTAGGGAGGGGAACAAACAAGAAGACTGCATTAACCTTTGGTCTGCTGGGGAGGGGAGGGCACGAGCGGGCCGGGCTGGTTGAAGGGACACCCCATAATCAGGCTCCTGTCAGCGCTGTTTCCAGGAGATTAATTCAGCTGGTTTCAATTCCAGCCGCTGCTCCCCTAGCCTCAACCCGGGGTGCACATATTGTCCTGTTTAAAACACATGCACGTGGCACTGACTCAATTTAACACAGGCATGGCTGAGGGGGAAGGCTGGGTCACAAGAGTAGCCTTCCTCCCTTGCAAATACAAATAACATGCATCAACAGGAAAGCAGAAATCCCAGCTCAGGCCGAGGCAGAGAGGAATTCAATCAGAATGGAGTTACAAGAGGAAATTATTTTTGACCACTAAATTACTGGCAAGAGATGTAAATCTTCTCTTACAGATATGATTACATGATGCTCTCTTCAGCTATGGTGCTTGATTTCTGCTAAGCACCTGCTCTGAGCCACCCGCACCAACAGAGCTGCCAGACACTGCCAGGCTGTTGTGGCCAGAGGCTGAAGAGGAGACTCTACTAGCTAATGAACTGATGAGACGGCAGCGCTAAGGAGCAGGTGATACAGGGGGACAGTGACAGAGATGTAGGGGCCCACCGTTACTTACCTGTAATAGCCCAGGATGACGATGTGCACCCCAGCACTGGGCTGACAGATGTCGGGGTTCTTCTGATCATCCATTTTCCGTAGCGCGTCTGTAAAAGGTCCCGTGGCATTGATAACACATTTGGCTCTGACATCAAATTCCTGCCCTATGAAAGAAAACAGCATCAATCACCAGGGGCTATTCATCTGTGGCTGGTGACAAGCCGGATTATTAATTTATCAGCGAACGCCCCCCTCTCTCCGTAATAGAGTGGCTCGAGTGTGTCCATGGGAGACTTCCCAGGATTGTAATTAATAGGAAACAGACATACCTAATTTCCCTCTTGCCTCTTTGTGTCGCAGAGTAGCTCAGTGGCAGTGACTGAGGGAGCCTTTTGAAACTGTGGAAGGGAAATGTTTGTTAATGTGATGCTTGATGTTGACGAGCTACAGTATATAATGGGACGTGCATCAAAAGATACCATGAGGATAGCAAATGATCTGTTTTGACAACGAGATGAATGACGGACTACCCTTTTCTAATTTGACATGTGATGTTGCCACTGCTAAGAGAGAGGAAGAGGAGAAATGGAATGAGGCTGGTGAGCTTGAGATTCATGTTTTTGCAAGAAAAAAGACAAATAAAAAGAACTGATGACAAAACTGTTTCTATTATCCTTTGAGTCTAAGCCCTCCCTGTGTAAGGCCCTCTTTCTCAAATTATTAAAGTGAGACATCTCCTCTGAGAGCACACTTCCATCTTTTAAAACATCAGGGGGTGGTCATGTGTTGAGATCCTCAAATCTTGGTTATTCATGAAATGTTTCAGAATACCATCTTTTACCCTTAACTGCTTTATTCTTCCAAAGCCAGCCCTATGCATGACATTTAAAAGGTAAGTAAGGCCATTTGGAGTACGCTAATTCCGTCTTATGTTCCTCCCTACAAGATCTGAAGCGGCCCTCTGCGCCATAAAACGCTTATAAAATATTAAAAGCCCCTGCATTAGATGTTCAATGACTATGTGCAAACTAGCACTGAGTAAGAAGTGCTGGGAGGGCCCCTGTTGTGAGGGGCTGGAGAGAGTGGGAATAGAGTGAGGCAGGAAGGAAGGAAGCGGCTTTTGTTGGATTTACCTGTGATCCCATCCCTGCAGTGCGCTCCGCAGACCCTCTCCTTCCCCGTCTGAGGGTCTGCCCTCTTCAGTAGGTGCACCACTTCAGTGTAATTGGCTATGGCAGCCCCATACCTGGCAGCAGTGAGGGCGATGGCGAGGTTCACTCGAGCATCGTTGTGTTGTCCTGCAGCGGGGGGACAGGACCAGAGCAGGGGGATGTGAGTCACCCCGAGCCTGTGACTGGTGGTATGGAAGTGTGTCGGAACCGATATGTCACATCTGTCCCTGTCACTTTGCATCAGTGCGATGGCTGCTCTGGCCACACAAGGAGCACACTTAAAGCCACAGTGGCCCTTTGGCCTGAGTGTGTGCCCCCCCCAACTGCCTCTCCCCTCTCCTCTCTCCTGCGCTGGGAAGGGGAGCTGCTCCTCGGGAAAAGACAGGGAATGTGGGGATAAGGAATAGATGTATAAATATACCGAGAGTGCAGAGGAGGGAGCTGAAAAACCTGTTGTTTATTTCTGCTTTTAGAGGATGCTCAGTTACTATTAAGACATTTTATCACATTTTTTTCTATGGGCTCCCACCTACATAACACTCATTTTTACACATTCAAAGTTAAATGGGAATAAAAACAACAAACAAAAAACATCCTAGATTTGAAAAAGAACACCACATGAAATGCTTGGTGAAAACAATCCCTTCCTCTCCTGATAATCACATTTTTCAATATGTCAATATGACGGTAAACAGCTCTTGACAGCGTCTGATCTGCTTTTCCAGCCGAAGATCCCTCGGCAGAATCCTTTTAATGAACAGAGAAATCTAATATCAAGATTTATGGATTAATCCCTCTTCAGCTCTAAAATACCAGAGATCTATATTCAGAGTCACAAGGTCACAAGTTTTGTAATTTAAATGAAAGGGTCTAAAAGGTGACAAATGAACAAAGCCCAGTTTCATTAGGAAGTGATTCTTATGTACATCTTTGAAGATTTATTGCTGGACAATCCCTTGGTTCAAAAGTAAAGAGAGAATAGAGATGATTAATCACTTTTAATGTTGGTGTCTCGGGTGACTTTCTTTCTATTTGTTATTGCCAGGGAAGTTCAAGTCCTCATTGTTGGCCAGGGAAAATGTTGCTACTTTGCAGGAATGAGCAGGGTCCTTTGTGCCCTGATTTATTTTACGTTTGAGCGACTCGAGGCTAGCTAGCTGGTGGGCTCTGCTTAATGCTACGGCATGCTGGAAGCCATTCCCCCACTATGGGAAATAAATAAATAAATTGAAAGCAAAAAGTAAAAAACAAGAAAACAACAGATTTAAAGGCCACATTTTAGAATGAATTACATACAAGAGTATGCACCCTGCCATGATGTATTAGGAAGACCATGGAATCCACTTTTTCATCTCTGTAGGGTGAATGTGACCATTATAGGAGGTGGTTAGCAAACTTATGCCACCGGTAGTGTGCGTGCACATGCATACACAAGCATGCACGCACACACGCGAGCAGAGTTGAGAGGGGGGCTCGGCACCAGTAGGCAGTGTCTGATCCTTGGTGATTACTGAGCCTCCTAATGACCTTTGACCCTGTGATTCACAGCTCTCTGTTGTGAGCCTGTCACAGATTGGCACTGGGCAAAGAACAGGAGCATTAATACTACATTAAATGTCAGGAATTCAAGGATTAGTCAGATCGCAGCGGCAGGATTTATGAATGAACCACGCGCGACGGCTATAATAACCTGACACGCTGATGAAGATAACAATAATGATGATGATAATTATCATCAGCAATTAAAAGCCAAAATGGCCGAATGACAGAGCAGAGCTAAATGAGCATCAAAGCTCCCTGGAAGAACAGGAGCCTCCTCCTCCTCCTCCTCTTCCCTTCCTCCTCCTCCTCCCCTCCTCTCCCCTCCCTCTCATCCCACCCCTACCTCCGCTCGGCTCACACCACCACTCGTTCCAGCCTCCTGGAGGTACAAAACTCAGTGGAGTGAGAGGAACTCTGCGGCTGGACAAAAAGCTGCAAAATGACAGGGACAATAATGACAATGAATGTCATGTCTCCCAGTCATAGAGCCAGAGATGCTTGGCTGGGCTGACTTGTCCAATTAAATTGTTACAGGTACAGTGGGAGATGAAGTTATTATCCCAGATGCTTTTGTCAACTACTCCTCCAGCACAAAGAAGGGCACAGTTGAATTGTGTGTAAACAAACAAGACACAATATTTCCTTAAAAGTATAAAAGTTTAAACATGGCCGCCAATTTTATTATATACATTATACATAAAGAATATTTTTGCCGTGTGCAAATACTTTGAGTTTATCGGCACCATTGTCTGTGTGATTTACGTGCATGTTCTGGCAGTGTGTTCATCATTTCTGACTAAATTTTATGTTTGCAAAGACTACGTTTTCTAAGGCTAAAGGATGTCTACATGTTGAAACTATCTGACCATGATGGCTTGAAAAATCCTGAGGAGATGAACCCGAGCAGTCAAAGCCCGATCCCCAGTAAAGAAGGTCAGGACAGAAAATGTCACTGCCATAATGTACCCACTTGCGTATGGGGAAAAGGGGTGGAAAAGACAGCTTGAGGAAATATTTAATACATGTAAGTGGTCTAATGTTTTTAATTTTTTTCATTCTTTTGTCCTTTCTGCACTGATTATGATTTTAGAATATTACCGTTATAAAACTATATTGTTTTTTTTTAGATTTACAAATTCCAAGAAGTACAAAAGAAAACTGCTATTATAAAACAAATGCAAAGAGCTCATGTAAAATACCCCCCTCTCCTACTTACTTCTGCTAAATGAATAAGGTTGACAGATCACTGCTCAGATAGTGGCCGTATTCCCTCAGAAGTATGTTGCCTTTTTGCAGTACATGGGAATCCACATATCCTCAAATGCTAAATGAAGTCTGACAGATAGCCTAGAGAAACAAAGTTGGGAGTTTGCAGCTACAAGGGAGACCTTGAGTGAACAGGACATGCTATGTACACCCTGGCTAACAATCAACATATGCTTTGTTTTTCTGATGCCAACACGAGGCACATATAGCCTGGAGAAAGATGGATCCTGGGACTGGTTGGAACGCGATGCCTACTGGCTATTTTCTATTTTAAAAAATGCTGGTTCTAATTTGTTTACGCTCACGTAGACAGCAATTACAAGGCTGTGGGAGACACAAGATATTTTACATAGAAGGTAGCATCTAGAATTTAACATGGGATGGCTTTTACCACCTGGCGAAAAACTGTTCCTCTTTCAAAAGGTATAAAAGATGCTTAAAAGACAATTTAACGACTGTTTTGTAAATACTGTATTACATGTATTTCTAATGTATTCACGTTAATTTGTTCTATCTCTCAGTGACATGTAGCCAATCACTGCATAAAGACCTGCACACACTCACACATACATGTACACAGACACATCTACACAAATGCTTACATAGATTTTCTATTACTTTTTGCCTCTCCCTGTACTGTATACTGTGTAATTTTTTTGTCATTTTGTATATTTTAAATTTTGTAAAAAAAAAACAAACCCAACAACAACAAAAAAACCCCAACCTGAAACATTATTGGCGAATAATAATTAAAAAGCTGTGTTAAGTTACAGTGCCAGACTGTGATCTAAAAAGAAAATGTCTGTGGCGCTCTCATTTAACACCTAATTTAAGGGTTTATGGCAGCAAAAAGGACTTTAAATGTGCTTTTAGCTTCATACATGTGTTATATGGCAGCCCAAATATCTGTTGTTCTATAAGTAAAATCACTAAACTAGTGTTCCTCACACTTTTTGTTCAAGACAAGAAAAAAACAGGTCCTGCAATCACACGAAACAGATAACAGGAAAGATTTAGATTTCCACAATTTGCCGCCAGACTGCTGCTAACGGCATCTCCAGCTGTGATAAGTGCAATAATTTTTAACATTGCAGTGATTCATACACTTTCATGGTGCATCGTGATGTGCACAGCGCACTACACACTGTTCGAGCAACGATGTCCTGATTTGAGGCTCTGAGCATCATAATAAACAACAGCTCCCACCAGCTTTTCTTTCATAAGCACGGAGAAGCGCAGGAAACACTGCCTCGCAATACCAGGAAAAATACAACAGTGCAGGGTTGGTAATATGTGCTGTGGATCACATGTTAGCACAGAGTGACACTCTTTTATTCCCTGCAGCTCTATGACAGTATTTGCAGCACTAAAAAGGACTTCATTTTATGATAGGCTTGAACTCTGGTTTGACTGATCATAGTTGGGTCAGATATGGCTTTGTGCGAGTGAAGGAGGGGCTCTGGGATGGTGACAGGCAGCATGATGAGTTAAGACGCTGCCACGGCCCAGCAATGAGAGAGAAATCAGAAAATCTCCTTTCCCCCTCTCAGTAATGAGCCACACCTGTACACTGCTTTAAATACCAGAGAGAAGCTTTAAATGTCAGGTGCAATTAAAGCTTATGATTCAAGGCTGCACAAATCAAATCAAGGCCCCGGAGTTCACCCAAGTCTGAGAGAGCAAAGGCGAGATGGTGCAGAGATGCCATGGACCACTCTTCCTTTACCTCACACTTCAATGGGCCTCTCAGCCCAAAGGTGATTGTAAAGTTTACTACCATTCAGCTGAACTTCTCCATCTTCCCAACTCCATGCCTTTATCAAAGGAAAGGTTTACTGCTCTTTCTGGTATATGAGGTGAAAAATGATCAGAGAATAGTTGAGATGAGGTTTTGTAGTGTTATGGAAAAGGGTGTTGACAAATAGATGAGAGATTGTCACACAACTGGACTAGACTTTGACTGGACATGAAGGTAAGAGTTGAAATGGACTATTTGTCAGATATGAAATATATTCTAATTAGGGCTCAACAAATGATTATTTTCATAAATTAAAAAATGTTATCTTGCCAAATCAATTAATCATTCCATGACCGTGAAAAATGCTGATCACAGTATCCTAAAGTCCAAGGGGCCTTTTTGTCCAACCCTGTGCCAAAACCTAAAGATATTCAATTTACTATCACAAAAAATTAGGAAAACCACCAATTATTCACATCTCAAAAGCTGGTGAAAGTGATTTTTTTGTAATTTTGCATTAAAAATGACTTTGGGGGATCCTCCAGCATAAGCAAAGTTCCATTAGGACATTTTAAGACTTTTTTAATGACACTCAGGATGAAAAAAAGACTAATTTTACAAAAAGTAAAATTTAACCCCCCTGCCCCACCCCGCCAAAAAAACAACACACAAACTGCCATCAGTTACTTAGGACTAGAGACATTTTTTTTCCTAAATGTTAACTGTAACATAAAACTTCAAAAGAGATCTGGGAAATACCTGGAGTTTGTTGGTGAATTCACTCTGTGTGTGGGTTTCAGCTGCCTTGATTCCCAAAGTGCAGAGATTAAAAAATGTTTTGCATGAAGTACTCTATTCCATATGCATTGGCTTGTAATTGTTTCAGCTATGCCAAAACATCTTGCTTAAATAGCCAATTTTTGTTGAATTTGCGCTTCCCCATCCTGTCCAGGTGGCAGTGACAGCTATCCAGCAGACAGTGGATTCTCTGCTCTGAGCATTGCGGCTCTAAACAAAATATGAGTGTTGTTCCATTATCCTGATCTGAATGATGTTAATACAAGACAATAAATTATTCTTAAAAAATATATTTTACCAATTATTTCAAGATTTTACAACTCAGTAGAAAAAAATATTCATAAAATTCTATACTGCACTTATCGTAGAAAGATTGATTTAAGACATTTTAATAAGAATCAAGGCCTTATTTTCAGGTTTAATGAATTCAGTGCCTTTTACGACTTTTTAAGGATCTGTGGGAACCCTGGACCCCAATTATCTAATTGTTCCAGCCGCATATTTCAATTCCAACTTAAATTCAGCTTTTATCTTGATTCTTAAGGTAATAAATTAAACATAATCTGTGCGCGTTTGAATGACAGCAATGACCTATTACAGCTTACCTTGTCCTGCTGCTATCAGAACATTTTATTTCTCTAATCAAGAAGCAGACTTTAATTTCTCGCCCTTTTGTTATCTGTTGATTTTGAGACCTGAATTTGATTTTAGCTTTTGAGGATAAATATTATTGTGACAGGAAATCTTAAGTCACAAGTTCCAAAAAACTCTTGCTTTAATTTGCCCTCTGTTTCATCCAAGAAATGTAGCACAGGCTACATTTTACTGTTGAGCTGCTGACTAGGCAGTTGCGTTTCCTGCAATCACACTAATTGGTCTCCTCTGCTGCTCACCTCCAGGACCCTCGTATGTTCATACAGATAGCAAAATAAGGCTCCTAAAGAAAACACAAGCTGAGAATAATGAGATTTCTCATATATTGTGAAATGTAACAGAAAATGGTGACATTTCAGTTTGAACCTGGGTGAGTCGTCTTAAACAATTCACAGACAAAGGAGGACACATAGGCTTCATTCCACCTATTACTGAGGGATAATTTCATGAATTAAGTCACAATATGATAACAGCAGAGGTCTGCTAAGTTGTAAGAAATCTTTAAAACAACTTCAGAAAATCTCAGGCAGGCAGTCATTCAAGAAAAAACATGTCACTGCTTCCCGTGAATGAAAAATGAACATGGGAGGGTAAATAAAGCAATATGACCAGAGGGACCAGGAATTCTGCGGATAAGTGTCAGCTGCGGAGAAAAAATGAAGCATTTACCTGTTTGTAATCCAATTTCATGATGGCTTTCTGTAGATATCGGACTCCTCCGTGAATGAGCTTGGTGCTCCGGCTGCTGGTGCCTGATGAGAAATCGTCTCCCTGCACAAGGGCAGTTTTGAGATCTGACAATAGGAGCCAAGGAAACACATCAACACTTGGATACTTATTGTCCCAAATCTTTAGAGTGGATCAAGATGCTACTCACATATGCACAACTTTCCACTGTAATATTCATGACGAGAACAATATTGTGAGGCCATACATATTCCATTGGTTAAAAACAACAATCATTTCCACCAGTGTGACAGTATGAATCTCAAAAAGGGAACAGCATGTTTTTGAGAGCACAGCTATAGAAACAAAACATAGAAAAGAAATCTAGAAAACACTGGGTTTTTTTTGGAACAATTTCGATAAATGTGTTTATGAGATATCGTACGACTTTCCGAGCATTTTTAACACCAAAATCGCTCTTTACTTTGACTATTTGAAGCTTCTTTGCTGTCCCAGATGGTCTGTAAATCCCCGTTTTGAAAAGAAGAAAAGAAGAATAACTGAGGATTAGAAGAAAGGGTTTGAAAACCCCCTCTACACCGCCATTAGACAACCCGAGTAAATAAGGGGCAAAACACATTTAAGAAGCCTCCTACCAGCGGCATAGATAATTGATTTAGTATGTAATGGTAACCACGAGAGGTTGCTTCCTTCATTGGAAGAGAACAAAAGAGTTATCATTTATTTCTTTTGGAGATTGGACTAAAGCCCATAGACTTGTTAAGGAGAGAAATCCTCCCAGTTCAAACATACTGCTGCTCCAAACTTCATAGCAGACATGCGAAGCGCCTTACAGACCAAGCCCCAGAGAGACGGCTTGGAAGCAACTCCATCACAATGGCAAGGAGGTTATGCAACATCAGGATGGAGAATGCCCATTTGTGGTTGCAAGTGGGGGCTGAGCAAGTATCTGCCATGAAAAATCCTCTCAAAAAGCTTCTCCCAAAAAACGATGGCACTGTTGCTGCAGGAAAAACTGGGATTTATCAATTCGCTCATAAACCCCAGTACAGTAAACCAGATGATACTTTTTAGTCAAAATCAACAATGTGCTAGTTGATCTGTCAGTACTTTCTAACTTCCTTGCCATATATTTGGGACTTCTGAGCCTTAGACTATTGGTGCTGAAGATGTAAAGCTTTCAAAACAGGTTACAAATCCATATATATATATATATATGGAATAAAAGTCATATATGAAAAAATATAATTTGTGGCAATGTTTGTTTTGGCAGTATTAAAAGGTTAATTTAGCTTAAGAAGTAGAAGAATTTTGTCAAAAAATAAAAGAACCAGAAACCCTTCATACTTGAGTTCATTAAAAAAATCACCATTTTTTGATATAGATTTCAATGGACTGGGGTCAAAAAAAGACAATATTTGCCTCTGAGATGTAACAGAGTAAAAGTATAAAGCAGCATGAAAGGAAAATACTTAAGTAAAGTTGAAGCACCTTGAATTTGTCCTATGTACAGTAATTGAGTAGATGAACATTCCACCACTGGAAATTTATGAAAACAGCTGGGCACTATTCATTTTAACAAATATTACTCAAACTGGACTGAATTTGTTGGAGACTATTTTAAACTGTGGATTACTACACATTTGGTGCTCTACTGAGCAGCAAGACAGTGTATTTGGGACTGACTTAAATAAACTATGGCGCCCATGTTTGCGGTAATGACAGAACATGTCACCCAGTGTAACAGTGTGGCTCACAGATGTGTTTTTAATTTGGACAATGATGGAGTCCTGTGGCACAGAGAAATAAGATGGATTTGGCTACAAAGTTATTAAGATAAATTTGTTGCTGGTTTGTTAACAATAAGCAAAAATGAAATATCACCAGACTTATCCTTTCAGGGGATGAAGAAACATGTTCTATAAAAGCTGGCAAAATCTACAGTGTCAATAAAATAACCGAAACAGTTAAGGTCCCAGAAACAACACGTGAATCTGAACTTAAGAGCCTGCTTTTAAATGAGTAGTACAAAACTCCAGCTCTTTTTTTTCTAACCCAGAGGACAAAAGCAACTGTCTCCCAGTGGTTGCATCTCACCTGAGTCAGCGGCTCTTCCTCCAACGCCAAACCGTCAAACTCCTGTGAGACCTCCGTGAGGCCACTCTGACCTCTGAGCTCATCCATGTAGATGGTTTCTACCTGTTCGGCTGCCTCCACATGGGATACACAGGCCTGCAGCATCCATGCAAAAGAAAACCAGTCATCAATTTCTTTGTCATGTGACTCCAGGGGACAGTGCACATTAATAAATATGTTTCATTATTATGCATATGTCTTTATATTCCTTATGATGGATTTAGGAAAAAAGAAGCCATGCATTTTCTGTGACAAAGCTGTCAGACACCATCAAGCAATAAAAAACAATACATCACATGCTTATTTATATTCCACTCTCCCAATAACATTTCAAAATATTGTCTTTCTAGATTAATCACAAAATCTACATGTGGCACGCAAACAGACGGCAGTGAGACATGTTAACAAGCAAATTCGACTAATTGTGAGACGTGTACTTAGTAAAGAAGATGATGGCACAGGATTATCTAAAATAAGCAAAACAGAAAAAGACAAATGACAGCCATTCTCAAGTTTGCTGCAGTTGTTAGTCATGAGCACATTACAGAGGCACAAACACGATCTACCATCTGTTAGACAGAACAGTGAATAGGATGCAAAGCAACTGAAATTAGTCTCTGAGTAGCTCCTTATTATTTATACCATTTACCATCTGAGATCCATAAAATTAAACTGTCTAACATGAGCACACTTTTAATTTTTTATTCATCCAACATAATCTGAAGCCTTCTAATTATATGAATAAGTCTAACACAGCATACGAAGAAATGCTCTGCAATACTTAAGGGAATCTCACCTGTTTTCTCTTATATACTGCCAACTGTATACTTATACTCAAGTGTTGTACTCAAAAGGAGAGTTCAGTTGTTTTTTTAAGTTGGGTTGTACAAGCTTCATATCTATAGTCAATGTATTACAAACAGTAGAAGGCAGTAAGCTTGAACCCAGTTTGGAGAAGCAAGCAGTACCACCACAGGTGTGTAGCATTTTACTACTGTGAACGGGGACAGCAGCAAAATGAATTTTAGCTACCAAAATATCTATCTATCTAATAAGCGTACACTCTATTTTTTGATATTTTTCACTGCTTTACCTTGCCCTTGTCATCTATGCTTTCCTCAAAGTTACCAGACTCCAGACTGATGAAAACAGAAATTTTACCTTAACACAGGAGCTGCTGCTCTACCGCTGCCTAGATCAGTTAGTTTGTGTTATATGTTACTTTAGTGAATCCGAACAAACCCTTTAAAACATAAAAGTCACACAATGACACAAACAAACCAAGTGATAGAAGCAGCAGCAGACCAGCAAGTCCCGTGTTCTGCAAGGTATAACTACTGGTTTTGTCACTGGGGGCTCTTGGTTTTGAAGAGAGTGACAGCTTCAGTTCCCCATCAAAAAGGGCTGTCTGATGACAAGGTAAAGTGGTGAAAAAAATCTAAATATAGCCTACACTTAAACTAATATTGTTTTTTTTAGTATTGATTATTTTAGGTGGGACTTTTTTTGAGGTGGCTAAAATACATTTTCTAGCTGCCCCTGTCCCCAGAAGCTACTTTGTCTAGCTGTTGTAGAGGTACTTCTCCAAATTGGGGGCGAGTCAACCGCCATCTGCTAATACACAAACTATGAATTAGTACCTCATACAATCCCAAAATGTTACTTTTTATTTATATCTACCTACAATTCAATTGGAAATGTTGCGTGTTTACTTCAGATTTGTTTTACAGCAATAGCTACTAGTTACTTTTCAGGTTAGAATTTTACAAAAAACAAAGTATTATAAGATTATAAAATGTAATGCATTGTTGAAGACTCCAATTCCCAGCCTTTTTGAATTGTATCTTAAAAGTAGTACCTAGTTGCGTAACATTTTTATTTTATTTTATTTTATTTTACCAACAACACATTTACCCACTAAACTTCACAAATGGTTTAATTTAAATAAATGTTGGACGCCAAAAGACGTCAAATTAACAAATATTTCTTAAAACACAAATAAAATAAAATTGATTTGTTCATCAGAACTATCAGAACTTTGCGTTTTCTTCTTTCCTTGTCCATTAATTATCTTTTAACCCCTCAGATTTATTTTGAGACCCTTGGTTAGTTGGGAACCACTGGACTAAACTGTCAAACTGTATATAAAGTATTAATAAGCTCCATCTTTACCATCTATAAATGTAAAATACTACATATACACCGATATATCAGTTACAGGGGGTATTTTACATACAGAACAAGTACTTTTACTTTCACACTTCATGTACATTTAAGTGGCGATGTTAGGATGATAGGATTTTGAGTGCACGACTTTTACTTGCAACTGAGTATTCGTATGTTGTTGTATTGGCACTTTTACTTCATTTAAGGATTTGAATAACTCTTCCACTCCTTCAAACATGACAATTGCTGTGCCTATGAAGGTTTCTTTGCTGCAAACAATGTCACTATCGCAACACTGATCCTTCCACTGATCTAGAACCAGGTCTACCTCCTTACACCACAGCTTGAATGGTGCACTGTACTAAACTGAAGGCACGAGGAAAAAATCCTCCCATCTAGCTGCTTAGAGGAGAAAGCCTTGCAGCTTAGGCAAAGCTTTATCCAATTCCCTCATCATCCATTCTAGGACGTTTCAGTGGGGCCGAAATGGAGTCGCGAGCAAATTCCAGTACAAAAAGAAATCTGCCACAGCAAGCCCACTATCAGCGTGTAACCTCGATGAGCAGGCTTGTGTCTGTACAAGCAGCTAAATCTACTTGCACCTCAAGCAACTGAAAGAAACTGTTTTTTTTAGCATCATTAGAGAGCAGAAGCTCATTTCTCATGTAATTTTGGTGTGTATTTTTTAGGCAAAGTTCATCAATACATTTGACTAGTGATCTTTTAACTGCTCAATAGCCAGTGGCACTGACATGGTATATAGGAGTACTGAAGGCCTGCATTTATAACTATTACAAAGAGATTCACTTTACACTATTTAGAGTCCTCTCAACCTTTGAGAATTCAGATATATTATTAATCAAAGAGATTGACAAAGAAACTAATGGTTTGTCTGATTTTCACTGGGGCACAATCCAGCCAGCAATTGATTGTGGCACCAGGGACACCTGCAGCTTCAGAATACATTTTCACTTTCAGAAGGAGAGAAAAAAACAGCACCACGAGGAAATATTGCCCCACCACATGAATATGCAGGGACTTGATACCAGCAGTGTCATTACTAATGTTGCTGCCAATTACAGAGCATGTCATGACACTGTGATTCATGAATATTCATCGTTGACTGATATAGACAGCAGCAGTATGCAGAGGCCTCTATTCCCATTTTACTGTCTCATTGTGAATGGTGAACAGGTACCTCCATCATGCCATGGAGGCGCCTTCCAGCTGCAAGACAAGCTGTTCCATAAGGCATTGCTAGTTAACAGTGTGTTATATAAAGGTGTATAAAAGTGATGAAGTGCTCCCTGGCTCTAAAGAGCAGGCATTAAAGCATATTAAGTAGACATTTAAGCTTGTAAAGTGGGAATCTAGAAATGGAAAGAAGACACTGAGCAAAGGGATGCCTTCAGGGTCGGGCTGTTCAATTCTCAGAAAGTTTGATACTTGCTGGTGCTTCGAAATGAAATGAGGTTTGTGCGAGGGACCAGCAGATTTTGCAAACTACCTAAGCTTTGATTTAAGTGCGTGTGAGAGGTACAACTCCCTCCTGGTTTCTATGCAGTTTCAGGGTTAACTAAGTAATAGGTGGTTCAATCAGTGATTATGAAATTAAAGTAAATGAGCTCTTTACTTATTTTCTCAGTTTTCTAAACTAGTTTCATGTTTTTGTTTAGCTGCAGCCCCAAAACAGTGAAATGAGAGTAAGGTGCATAGTTGCTAAAAACAACCAACTGGAGCCAAATTAAAAAGTAGTTGGTTCAAGACTTTGATCAGCGAATGAAATGGTGATCTGCTCACTTTCCTGTTGTCACCCTGAAAAGGGCAGCCACTGGTCTGACTGGGATCCATAAGTAACCCATGACCTTGAGTTGATGACTATCCATTAATAAATTGCATTTCCTGCAGATTTCCAGATTCTACCTCAGGGGCGTGTCCAGGGAGTGGCCTGGGCCGACCCTGAAATCTAATTGTCCACCCCAGGTGCCAACCCATTATGATTGGCTGTCTGTCCGGACAGTTCATGTTTGATGAGTAAAATTAATTTTTGTTTATAGGTGCAATTCAGTCTCAAACCTAAGAGGCAGTAATAAAGTGCCACAGTAGTGTTTGGACTGACTAATTTTACATAGAAATATATTGATACAACTGTAAAAAATGTATTCACACATGCTCATTTATTTTAATTTTTTGGCACTTAAAGTTTGTCGACACTTAATGTATACTTGCAATTGTACTTTTAATTTCTGGAGGAACAATTTCCTTATTTTAGCATGAAAGCTTTATTCTACATTTGTGTGGCGTCATCCTGTTTTCTTGTGATTGATAGGTTTATTAATCTTTTAAACTAAACTATTAACAGGAATCTAAGTCTCTGCAATGTTAGTAATTAAAGTAGATAAGTTGTGGAGATAAAAATGTTAAATTAAAGCTGTGCCAAAGTGTGTGTCGCAGCAGCAGGCCCCGTACTTTACGCCTCCCCCCACTTGGGCCACCCCAGTGAAAAAAAAAAAAAAAAAGCCTGGACACACACTGTTGTACCTACAGAGTAATTAATAACAGAGCTGTGTCAGTCTGTAAGCCTATGAAAACAGATGCATTTCTCTCTCCCTCCCTCCCTCACGCACAGTTACGTGCCCAAACACTAAAATTGGTAATGTCAGTAGACATTTCTGCAAACAAAGTTGAAAATACAATCAAACAAACTCCTCACTTTCAAATTGCTGTCAATTAATTGTGCATATAAATGGGAAGTTAATTATTCTTCAGTAAAATGGCCAATTAATCTGCTAATTGTGTTTTCATTCCAAATTCTAAATGGATAACAGAAACACAGTATGACCCTGCAGCATCCTGTCACACAAAACAGTTCTACAGTACCTACATACAGTTGTGTGATCAGTCAGCACACAGTTAAGGGTTTACAAGGTTTTATGTGAAGAAACTGGAAACATAAGTGCCAGTGAGAGGCGGCACTAAAATACACCTCATCGAAAAACATCACAACTTTAACTACATTAGTTAACTTAATATTCACAGAGCAGTGTGGTGAATTTGCAATTTACAAATCCTGCCATCTAGTCCACCTGAAAACGACTGGGCGTGACCACACAGCCTTAATGGGGTTAGGTTAATTAAAAGGTTAATTGTAAGAAACAGGAGCTGTTTGATGTATGGCTGGTGAACAATAGTGTCCTCTAGAGGTGAGTGTAACCATGATATACAGTTTTCTTTTCCCCCCTTCCTTGCACGCTCTGTCCTTGTGTGCACTAAGCGCAGGGCGCACACACTCATTCTCTCTCTCTCTCTCTCACACACACACACTCACACACGCACGCGCGCGCGCGCGCACACACACACACACACACATACACACAGGCACACGCTGCTCTGAGACTGATGGTTGTTCTGTGGCTCATATAATAAAGCATCAATCCACTAGAAATAACACACTGCTGCTGTTACCTGCATACATCTCTAACTACATGTCTTGTTGCTCACTATATGCTCCCTCCTCACCTTGGCTTGCTGCCCAGGGCCCGTATGCATGTAGAAAGATTTAGGCCAACTTGATTGGCTACAAGGTGTTGGTGTAAGATTACACTGAGATCAGTTATTCCATCGCTGCAGAACAATAAAGCCAAAAGATTATTTTGGCGACTGCGTCAACTTGAGCGTTTTTCTGCGTCACTCTCCATTCTGCCTGCTCCTATCACGTTTCCCTCTCTGGGGACTAAATTGGTTCCCCCATGACAACTGGCTACAGGCCCACTAATTACCCCCCACCCCTTTCCTCCAACAGCAGCTCACATGCACTACACAGCAGCTCTATGAATAGGCAGCCCACCCCGCAAACCCCACCCCATCTGAGGTCTAAATTTGGAACACAATTGAAATACAGAAATCCTGTCACAAGATAACGAAGAATAATATTGACCCTCGCTTCATTAGGCCTGTTTTATACATGTGTAGTGAGTCTGGCATATCAGCCACATTGTGACATAACTGTGCCTGGATGTGCCAATGTGCACTCATTTCAATTTTAAAATAACAGCTATGAGGCAGTGACTGCACTCAATATTAGTCAGCAGGGATGTCTTACCTGCGAACTGTGTGTTTTTAAAAACGCACCTTTACATGTTGGCCTGCTGCAGCCCCAAATTATATCGTAATGATGTTAAATCAGTTATCTCTGTCCACAATCAGTGACAGTCCCGTGTGTTTCTACGGTGGAGAAACAAAGGAAAAACATCAAACTCAAGTGAATCATATGTGCAGAAACTCATCGTAACCTCTCATTTACTTTGCACACATGTGACAATGAAATCACAGCACATAGATTCATGTCAACCCACAACAAGCGTCACCTAAGTCCTCTGCAAACACCAAAGTGCCTGCACGGAGCACAGAGGGGTTTACCCTCCACTACATCTCTGCTAATGTCCATGTGGGAAGCAACATAGAACACATACCACAAGACAAACATACTCGCCAGAAAAATTGGGGCTTGAGAAAGTTCCCCAGCGGATTGGTCCTTGTCTGTGTCGACGCCGATGACGTTGCGCTGTGAAACACGTGGGCCACGGTATCCAGAGCTCACATAAACAAAGCCACATTGGCCAGACTGGGTAGTCGAAGCTGGTGTCGCTGTCAGTGCGCGGAGTCACACGGTTTTGTCCGCCTGGCATTGTTGGGTACCGCCGCTCATGATTTGGAGCTTTTACACAAATTGATGAATACCCCCTGCATGTTTATCGCATGGATTGAATGCCACGATCCTGATGTGAAAGAGGTAAGAATGACTCTTTGCTTTATTTGCAACATGATCTGTGTCTGCGCTTTACTTGCGTCGCCTTCTCCGAGCCTTTTAAAGCTTTTTTTTCTTTTGGTTTCTTTTCACTGTTTAACTGAAATAATTAGGAACTGAATCAGACTGCGTAGATCTGCTGTTGCTGCTGTAATTTCACGAGTTTTTTTTCGTGGCTTTCTGCTTTCTACACAAGTAATTCTAAGTGCGCAAAGTTGGTCTGATCACCACAAACACTTTATAAGAAGAAAAGAAAAGAGGACTTTTTTATGTTCTGTGTGCACGTATTTTGTCAGTATCCATTCAATTTTTTGACATATTCTAAAAACGCTATGCGTAATTACAAATTGGTTGCAGTTTGCGCGCAGTTTTGTGGGATAAAATTGTCTGTATTTGGGATCTTGATGTCATTTTTTTCTTCAGATATATGCTTTATTTTATAATCTAAAAATCTAGTAAATTACAAAGTGATGTGTTTTATTAGGGGAAGATCCAGGACAGAGCCGCTTTCTTGCATCCTGACACCCATACAGTTCCTGACAATACCCGTTTCAAGTGTCACCGAAAAACTGTCAGAAGACTTGAGGTAGGATATGGAAAATTATTTACAAATATAATTATAGATTGTTTTTCCACTGTATTTTATTATGAAAATACTCATACACTGCTATTTAATGTTTGGAGTAAAATTAGATTAAATACTAAACTGTGAAACTTCCCTCCCGGTTTCAAAGTCTAATGTGTTTCTACCGGTTCTGATTTGCAGCCATGCCCTGCGTTCAGGCTCAGTATGGATCATCACCTCAAGGAGCTAGTCCTGCTTCCCAGAGCTACAGCTACCACACCGCAGGAGAATACAGCTGCGACTTCTTAACACCTGAGTTTGTTAAGTTTAGCATGGACTTGACCAACACTGAGATCACAGCTACTACTTCGCTCCCAAGTTTCAGTACATTCATGGACAACTATAACACCAGTTACGACGTTAAACCGCCCTGTCTGTATCAGATGCCCCACTCTGGAGAGCAGTCCTCCATCAAGGTGGAGGACGTCCAGATGCATAACTACCATCAGCAGAGCCACCTGCCACCTCAGACGGAAGAAATGATGGCTCACTCTGGGCCTATGTACTTCAAACCGTCCTCGCCTCACGCACCGAGTACCCCAAACTTCCAGGTCCAGCCTAATCACATGTGGGAGGACCCCGGCTCCCTGCACAGTTTCCACCAGAACTATGTCGCGGCCACGTCTCATATGATAGACCAGCGCAAGAATCCGGTGTCGAGGCTTTCGCTCTTCTCCTTCAAGCAATCCCCGCCCGGTACTCCAGTGTCCAGCTGTCAGATGCGGTTCGACGGGCCGCTGCACGTCTCCATGAACCACGATAACCCGGGCGTGCACCGCGGCCTGGACGGCCAGAGCTTCGCGGTGCCCAGCGCCATACGGAAACAGGCTGGTCTGGCCTTTCCTCACTCCCTGCAGCTCAGCCACGGGCATCAGCTGGTGGACAGCCAAGTGCCATCGCCCCCGTCCCGAGGATCTCCGTCAAACGAGGGTCTGTGTGCTGTATGTGGGGACAACGCAGCCTGCCAGCATTATGGAGTGAGAACCTGCGAGGGCTGCAAAGGATTTTTCAAGGTGGGCTGACATGACAGCAACCGTCAATCAGAGTTTCTGTTGTTACACGAAAGATATGCTGTGTGTTCTTTATAATTGAAGGCGCCCGTGATTTAAAATTTGACCTAAAATAATACATCCTAAGCATATAATACAATTACATTTTAGACACTAAATAATAAACAGCACCTTAAAGTGCGCGCGTGAAAAATAACTTTATATGACAAGCACATATAGTTGATCTCAAAGGAATAAGTAAAATATGAAAGACCACGAATGTCTATTTGCTGTTGGTCTATTCCCTCTTGTTGGTTTATTCAGCGCAGTCCCAAACAGGAGATGAGACTGATATTATATCGTTTTCATCTTTTCTTTTTTTTTATATCACTTGTGCAGCAATCCACACTCCATGTTCTAGGTGTTATATATCCTTGGAAACAGGCCTGTAGAGTGACTTTGTTTATTTTTTCTGTCTTTTCAGCGCACTGTTCAGAAAAATGCAAAATACGTGTGTTTAGCAAATAAAAACTGTCCTGTTGACAAACGCCGAAGAAACCGTTGCCAATTCTGCCGTTTCCAGAAGTGCATTGTCGTCGGAATGGTGAGAGAAGGTATGTTTAGGCTATGCATTAAATTATTTTAGACCTGTAGTTATATTTCCTGTGGAAACGTGTGCGTAAAAGAGAGTTGGATTCTTATTTAAAGCCAGATTGAAGTATTTACTCACAACACCAGGAGTGCGTATTAATGATTTATATGTCATATTTTTCTTCCAATGCAGTTGTCCGAACGGATAATCTGAAAGGTCGGAGAGGACGCCTACCATCCAAACCCAAAAGTCCCCAGGAGCCCTCCCCACCCTCGCCGCCGGTGAGCCTCATAAGCGCACTTGTTAGGGCCCATGTGGACTCCAACCCCTCCATGTCTGCTTTGGACTACTCCAGAGTAAGTACAATGCAAGAAATAAAAAACACTTAAAAAGAAAAAAGTGACAACTATTAATCCAGGTGAAAATAGAGGGAACAAGATTGACGGCCTTTTTTAATTTCTTTTAGGTAACAATTTACAGCCTTGAAAGTTTTCTGTAATACTCTCAGGCTTTTAATGTGGTATATTTTCCCTCCTAAGTAAATTGCGTTGAAATAGAGAACTTAATAAAAAGAAGACATGAATTTAATAGTGAAAAAGCACCCTCTCCCTCTTGGAAATGGGCATTTGCAATTTCACGGATTATATATTTTAAAGGACCTCATTAAGGCGCTGTTTAAATTAAATTCCAGTTCCAGGCTAACCCTGACTACCAAATGACTGGAGACAACACTCAGCACATCCAGCAGTTCTATGATCTCCTGACGGGCTCCATGGAGATCATCCGGGGCTGGGCGGAGAAGATCCCCGGCTTTTCTGATCTACCGAAGCAAGATCAAGATCTCCTCTTTGAATCCGCCTTCCTTGAACTTTTCGTCCTGCGGCTGGCGTACAGGTGAGCCGCCTAATTACTAAACAAAACAATCTGTGGCTTTAGATAATCATCAGCTCCTCCTTCAAGCTTCATTGCTTTGGGTTTTATTAGCTGCCCAATAATAAGGAGGCTCTTAAATTCCCATTTATTGCCAAGCATAATTAATGGCATTTTCTTATTAATTGCAGGTCCAACCCGGTGGAAGGCAAACTTATTTTTTGTAATGGAGTGGTGTTACACAGGCTACAGTGCGTCCGTGGATTTGGAGAGTGGGTGGATGCAATCGTGGACTTTTCTTCCAACTTGCAGAGCATGAACATAGACATCTCAGCTTTCTCCTGCATCGCAGCGCTGGCCATGGTAACAGGTGCGTGAAGGCGGCAGCTTGTTTGGAAACTACGATTACAAAGAATGCAAAATTTTAGTTAACGTATCGGAGGTAATTTATATGTCTTTTTTTGTATTTCAGAGCGACACGGGCTTAAGGAACCCAAGAGAGTGGAGGATCTCCAAAATAAGATAGTCAACTGCCTCAAAGATCAAGTGACATTCAATGGCGGTGGACTGAATCGTCCCAACTACTTGTCAAAACTCTTGGGAAAGCTCCCCGAACTGCGCACGCTATGTACCCAAGGTCTGCAGCGTATCTTTTACCTAAAACTAGAAGATCTAGTCCCTCCGCCAGCAATAATTGACAAACTTTTCCTCGATACCCTACCTTTCTGAGTCTGACTCCATGGCAAGACCTCAAAGAACTTCCAAAAGACTGTTTATGAGTCAGACAGATTTTTATTATTTCTGAATATTTGCAAGCTCCGTAGGCTAACAGAACAATACCATATTATGAGTAAAGACAGAGAAAAAAAAGAATAACAAGAGGAAGAGACAGAGTTTGATTGCTGTGTAGGCCTTTTAATTCTTTTTTTTTTTTTAAATGCCAATCAAGTGAATCATCACGGGGAATTTCTCTCCCGAAATTGTCAAGTTAATCCGGTCTTGCAATCACTTACTGTTTATTTAACATCGGCTCTACTGATTCAGCATACTCAGATGTAATATATTTCATTTATATATATGAACACACACGCACACACACACTGTATATTATGATAGATTATGTGATGCCTCCAGTGCATCGGTTTATAACATGTGTACAAAGTTTGTTATAATGAAAAAAGATTTAATTTCCTTTTTTTTCTGACTCGTGCCTATGTGTTTCTGACAGGATCCCAAAAAGTATCCAGAAAAGACAACGCATGTTCTAGTTTTCTTTTTCTCCTTTTTTCTTTTCTTCTATAGGCACTTGCTGAGGTGATGTCTATATATAATATATACCGGACACTATGTAGTCTGCTAGATTTGATACAGATTCGTAGTTATGGCACTCCTTTTATGTATGACGCATATGTGGAAAAATATCTCATCTGTATAGAAAATGAGGGACCCATGGTGTTTGTAAAACTGTCAGACATTCCTTGTTTGTATGTGCTGTAAGTATTGTTGCTGTTGAATATAAACGTTTCTATATATTTATTATTTCTATTGCCAAGAGCTACACTAAGCATGGTGCAATTTAAACGATTTCAAACCATCCAAGTTTCATGCTGAGCACGTTGTCTATGTTTTATGTCTTATAAGCGTCTATAGGTAGTTATGATTTAACACGTTTTTTGGAAATGGAAAAAAAACAAAAACTCCCATCTTATATCAAGAGGTTCATGAGTGTGTGATATAGGCCCACATCTTTGACATCATGATGTACTTAACTTCTGTAACGCATTTGGTGCCGGATTTAAAAAAAAAAAAACTTTAGAGAGAAAGAAATATTTAATGTTTACAAATAAAACTTTTAAATCAATTCTTTTGCTAAATAATTTCTTTTAAAATAATTTAAATTCTCTGATCGGAAGGCACGAAAGAGAACATTTCATCTGAGTTTTAACCCTTTAAGCTAATTTCTATAAGTATTGTGATCAAGCCCATTTGCGCAAAATCAAACATTTTAATGACTTGTTTCTTTTAACATCGTACCTAAATTAAATGCGAAATTCTGTATAATTATTGAGTTCGTTATTGCATTTAAAGATTAAGACAATGTCGCTAATAATGTGCAGGCCTAATCTTTTGTCTCATCTTAGCCTGTTTAGATTTTCTAATTTGTTTCTACAAAAAATCTGTTACACATTTTTCTTCAGACGATCTAATTGTTTTATTTCAGCCTAAACTGAGCAAATATTTCGGTTATCAAAATGACATATTAATACAATTCAAAGTTGGAGATTTACTTAAAGTTTTCTCCTGCATGCGTTCATATTTCTTATAGTTGAATTGTAAAAAAAAAACCCCAAAAACAAATAAAAAACAATGGCATTTTTATTAACACAACCCAGGCTGTTAAAATACCTCCTTTCATTATTTGCCTTTTAGTGTTTTACAAAGGAAACAACAAAATTAAACAGGAGTCTTCATTTTCCGCTTGAATCCCAAATAAAGTAAAATTATCAGCGAACAATTTCAAAAAGAAAATCGGGGTTTTATAATTCAGTCTGTTCCTCTGGGTGCTCTTTGTTGACGCGCAACTTGATGCAAATAAAAGTTTAAGGTTGTCTTTCTGGACAGACTGTCCTTGTTGCCTAACAGTCAAAGGATTAAAAATGTGATGTCCACCTTTATGTTATTTCAATTTGTACACAAGATCATGTTTGCGTTACTTCAAATCTGCCTTCACTTTTATCACGCAGATTTAACCTGCCGATGATTCAGACCAAAACTTAAACGGACAGTTTTCCCCACAATAAAAAGCCTACAATGTGCTATAACAAATCAAAAGAAAACGCAAGGAGTGTGCAGCTGAACAATTGTGAAATCCTGTTGAGCGCTCGTTTACATTGTGCGTCACAGCGCTGCACTTTGCTGCTAATTTTTAAATGAACAAAAAATTATGACGCTACACACGGGAACATTTTTGTCTAAGCCACCGTTAAAGGTTTAACCGGAGCCTGTTATGTAGTTGTTTTATTGTAGTTTAACAGTAAGATTGTCCAACAACCCCCCGGGGAGTCCGACTCCGCGCCTTTCATTTCAGTCAGGTAAAACTCCTTTAATCCCATTTACGGATCGCCTTCACACAACACACAACTACAATTCACACCGTTTTCGAGATGTTGCTGCGCATCAACCCCGCGTCTTGTAGTCTGCACATGCAGAAATGAAAATCATCCAGAGATGTGTATAAAACGGCAGTGATTGGCCTGCACGAGCTGCAGCAGTGCGCTGTCACAAACCCTTTCCTTTAGTCTGTCAGAGGAGAGAAGTGACGCTAGGCTCTGAGGCATGTCTGGGACTTATCCTCACTGATTCCACATTTATCACATGATCAAGATGAAGGGAACAGCTTATTTTGAGAGATATTAGCAGCAGGCAATAAATTGTCTAAATAATTAGATCGTCACTGTAAAGTGCTAATTCCAAGGCAAATTGGGATTACACTCAGAACCAGTTTGCTGACATTTAGCAGATCTGTTGAAAGGGTGCATTACAATGTCACAAGTTCTCTCTATTGACTCAAAGTACAGTTAGGGTTTTAAACATGTCTATCTCCACACAATAAAACATGACACAAGTAGCTAATACTTCTGTCAGTGTTTGTGCATGATTATACATGCTGGAGGACTTGGAGTCTAAATTCATTAAGAGCCTATGACTTAATTTCCTCCCTGCACTTGACATCAGTGGAAGGTTAGACATGATCATGTCAGCATGAGTAGAAGAAAGACAAGAAATAATTCTCCAGTTGTTCATGCCTCGACTGCAGCTCCTGCACAGAGAAACCGAAGCCAGCAGGTGAAGGTGGCCATCTTTCAGAGAACAGAAGTAGATCTGCTGCTAAGTGCTCTTACACAAAGTGAGAACGGAAGGAAATTATAAGAGTCCTGGCTACTGCGAATGCTGCTTCACATTTACAGTAATAGATGCTACCACACATGTGCACGGTGCACATTGTGACGACCGTGGATTATATTGCACGCACAGCTGCACATTGCTGCACTTTTGTGTAATACTGTGATGCAATTTGACAGCTTCACATGTGCGGTGCTTGGTGGATTTAGAGCTCTAGGTGTTACATCAGGAGTCACTCCCCAACAACAAAACTGAACAAAGATGGACTTTCTCGACCATGTAATTTTATCATTTTTTGTTGACAGCTGACAGTGTTGCTTTGATTTAGTCTGGAGGTCTCATGTGTGAATTATCATGTTGGGAGGCCAACATAAACCAGCCCTTTGCCTCATCTGATCCTCATGGTGGGAGAACACTTGACCTTTCACCTGTGCACTACATGAGAACTCGTTAGGACATCCAATGAGGGAATCTCACTGTTACTCAAAGTGCAAGAATTATGTCCGCAGCAGTGGATGTAAGATACAGAGAGGATAATTACAAAGATGCACAAATATGCAAACTTCTCTACATTGTGTAAAACTGTACTTCCTTACACGATCTCTACTGCACATGAGTTTCAGACACAACATGTAATTTTCTCTGACTTGGATAGAATTAAGCTGAGAGTAAATGACAGCTAAGTGTTATCTTTCTTTACATTTTCATGTGAGCGGCATTACAAGTTATTTTGAGGCACAGAGTGAGAATCTTATTAGGAAGCTTGTGAGCAGGACCTGAAATAGATCCACATTGCTTTATGACTAAAACGGCATGACATGCTCTTTATTAGTCGACTTTCTTTCAAATGAAAGTGATTAACTCATCTAACTTTTTCCTGTATGCCAGTGCACTCTGGGTTTCATACTGCTACCTGAGGTGATATCCCACCTGTCTCATCCACAGTCTTTGGTTGTGTACCACTTTTCAATAATTCTGCTGCACTTCTTTTCATGTTACCTTTCCCTCCGTTCAGGCAGCAAGGCTGCAGTAAAACATGTTGATTACACAACTTATGAATCTCACGAGTCCTCCCGACTATAGCTCTAAACAAAATGAATGAATAATGAGCTGAATGATGGCCCTTTGGATATGACTGCCTATAGTTATATTACTGTGACTATTTGATTTACCATATTGAAATGCTGATGATTGTCCAATAAATAATGCAAAAAGCTGATTTCCAAGTGGCGAGGCAGAAAAAAAAAGAAATCCACCTTGCATATAGATGGAAGTGAGCCGTGTCTGTCCCTCTCAGCCTGTGGCCCAGAGCAGCTTTATCATTCATAGGACTAAACAGACAATCAATTCAGCAGCCATGTATGAAGGATGAAGGGATGCGACAAGCTGTGAATGATGAGGAGCCAAAAATCAAAGGCCTCACTCCTTCTTAGCTCTAATGGCCATTACCAGCCCAGACAGCACCAGTAAAATGAGGTTAATCATTTGCACAGATCCTTTCAAAGAAGATTGACTGGACTTGATGCCTAGTCAGATCACTCATAAATATTTACTTCATATTAAACAGCTGTGTATGCGTTGTTATCGCGCATTGATTTCTGACGGATGCTATCAAATTATTGTTTCAAGTGTGGTCAGTTAAAACTGTTAACACAATGCTTGTACCAAGACTCAATTATGGCAACCACAAGGAATTAATAATGCAACCAAATTGACAGGACATGATGTTAGAGAGGAGATTCTTTGGGTTTCTGCGGGAAACAGAGTAAAGTGACTTACAAATTATTGTATAATACAGAAGCAGAATTTGAATTTATTGCTAAACTATATTACACCCTGGAATAAATAGCCCTGAAGTTTATGGACGTAGCATGTATCAGTATTGAACACACGGGCTCAGTCCTTTGACCTTATTGACAAAACGAAATCGGAAATTTCCTTTATAGAAAGAGTTAATGTTTCCTCGGGCAGACATGTTTCCGATTCAATTAGTTTTAATGAAGCCGGTGCTCAGTGGTTACTGAAGTAGAAAAAACAGACATAAATGCCTGATGGTAATAGAGGACATATTAAGGAGGAAGGGATCGGACACACAGTGCGTGTTTCTAAGTGGCGAAAAATGCCTCTATCAGGCTGGTAGGAGCCAGTAGCTTGGGAAGCAGTGAATTGTATGAGCCTCAAATGATGCATTAGGATCTCTGGGGCGAGGCTGGAGGAGACTGAGGGGCAAACTGTAAAAACACACGGGCGAAGAATCTGCTTTTGATGACGCACGTGGGGGTATCGCCACACAGACGGTAGAATGATGCCCTTCTCAAAATCACATCAAATCAAATTCTTGGGCTGATGTCATTTTGTATTATTTTTTTGTCTAAAATGATGCACATTTATTGCTTTTTGTATTCTTCCCCATTTACACCTTCCACTGTGACAATGTGACTGAATGCAGGGCTGCAAACTATGCCCCCCCCCACCCACCTCCCCCGTCTGATGTCAGTGTGTAAAATGTCAACATGGTCAGATGCACTGGCTCAGTTCCCGCAAGAATATGCCCTCATCCTGTGTTATGGTTTGTGCTGCTGCTCCATGTGAAGTGAAACATATTAAACACACCCATGCACATGTAATCTGCTCATGTCTTTGAGTCAAATCGTGTGTGTGTGTGTGTGTGTGTGTGTGTGTGTGTGTGTGTGTGTGTATGTCTGGTTCTCTATCATTTGCTAAGTGTTAGAGTTCCTTTGAGTGTTTTGCAGTCCTCTCAATTAAAACAATCCAGATTAAAAAGCAGGTACATGGGCGCTTTGGTGACATAGAGATTTAAGGTGCAGGCCATCTAATCGCAATTTCCAGTTTGAATCCAGATGTGGAACTATGTTGCATGTCATCCACATAAATCTCTCTCCCTGTATTTCGAGTTTGCCTCGATGATCTGTCCTCAAAATGTATTCATTTAGAAGAATGCAGGTGTAATAGAAGTTATGTGCTTCACTTGGACAAATGTAGAGCTAAACAAAAATTATACAACTATTAGGGATTTTTAAAGGTTCAACATAGAGGTGTGTGATATATTGAATATACTCAATGTATCGCAGCTTGTTCAGTGTGAGATATGTAAAATGACTATATCGTGAAAATCAATTATAAATTGCGACATTTGTTTAAGCCACCGGCAAGACATTTGCTTCAGTGTTTCGGTTCTCTTGCTCTCTCTTCTATGGCTCTCTCCCCTCACACACACACACATGCGCACACACACACACACACACACACACGCACACACGCACACACGCACGCACGCACACACGCACGCACGCACGCGCACACACACACGCACTCGCACGCACACACACGCGCACACACACACAAAGCAGGGCTTTTGCAGAGCTCCATATTGTGACTGTTTCGTCACATTTTACTGCTATGGAACACCAGTGCGACTTGCAAATACTACCAATAGATGAACTGGAGAGCTGTTAGTTTGTTTACAGCTTACAGCGAATAAATCATAATGTTTAATGGTACGGCAGTAACAGTTGAACTTTCTGCTAATGCAAACATCCATCTGTTGACTTTTTAAGCTTCAAGTCCACAGCAAAAACATCGACACTTCTGAACCGAGATGAGCAGGGTCATTAAAAATAAAAGCATCATGGGTTCCCCTTTGATTTATTTAATTCAAGCTATGCTCTTTAAAATGTATTATATGAGTACTTTAACTTTGTTATGACAGTAGCTACTTCAGGTTTATTGTAACTGCAGTTTATTTAATAATATAATTATTTGGAGTAGATTTCAAAATATTAAGATACATATTGTGTGCTGCGATACAGCCTAAAAATACTGCAATATTATTTTAAAGTCATATCACGCAACCATAGTTCAACCAGAAAATGTGTTCTTACAAGCACCAAAACTAAGATCCCAGTTGTGTCACCCCTTGATTAAATCAGCAGACTTGGAAAAACAGGTTGCGAAGCTTTTGCAGCGACAAAGTCCTCCCTTCAGTGTGATTTGGTTTCCAAGCTGAATCCCAACAGAGATAATATCAAGTTGAGAAAAGGAAATAAATGCCTTAAAGTGTTTTTTCACTTCACTCACAACAATTTCAGCATTTCCTTTACCTCAATCTTCCCTGTGCTGACTACCAGGAGGTAAACAAGCCTGAAATTCACTCACCCTTGTCTGCATCTACAGGACATCTCAGGCCTCTACTCTTGCTCTTGTTTGCTGCTAGTGTATGCATGGATTTCTGTGTGCATGAATACATACACTGTAGGCGTGAACACAAACCAGTAGTGATGGTTTTACAAAGCTCTCAAAGCACATATAAGTACACATCTATAGTGACAAGGTGCCAATAGATAGTGGAGTGGTGGATTCTTGAAGGGTCAAGAGGGGAATATGATGTGTGTGTGCATGTTGGACAAAAGAGAGGGGGGAGAGGGGGTTGTGGGGTGTGTGAGTGTGTCACAACAGACAGAAGAGATCCAGCCCAGGCTCCCACACAGCTTTGTCATATCACTAGGAGATTAGGAACACACACATGTCAAGCTAGGCAGAGCCTTCTGCAATAATGCACCTGCCAGCTCTCAAGATCCACTCAACCCCTGTTCAACCCCTTGTTCCGACATGCTAACACAAAGGCTCTCACACACACACGAATGTACAAAATTTTTAAATATTGATCCCCTTCTGTTAGCGCACATGAAAACTGAAGAATGAGATCAGTGGAAAACAAATTAATTGATAAATAGCATGAAGCGTGTTAACTTGTCAAACAAAAGAGGAACAAATCAAATGCGTATATTAAAGTTATAGGAAAATGTAGTTCAGCAGACGAACAGCGAAAAATATCAAAGAAATGAAAAGGTTGGGATCTGGGGAAAGTGGATATTTTACATGAAAATCCCAACGGGAGAAGGTCGTTGTCTTTCTTCATGACAGAGTTCTCCAAGAAGAGAAGAAGAGAGGGGATGCTCAAAGAGATTCATCTTCACCAAGATCCAAGGTCATCCAACCTAGTCATCCTAGAAGCACTTGAAAAATATAGAGTGACGACTGGAGATATTCGTCCCCCCAAAAAAGGAGTGCGGAGGAAAGACTGACTGAAGAGAATCACTGACCTTCAAACAAGCTCTCTATCCATATAGAGTAGGGGAAGACATGCACAATCCATCAAAAATGCACATGAACTTTCCCTCTTCAAATAGTTCCCGCTTGAATAGCAGTCAATGGATCAACTATGAATATTGCATGTAGTGAATTGTGGGAGGTTCAGATTGAATTCACCATGAAAAAAAACCCAAAACAAATCAGTGATATTAGAATATCTTTTTAGATCAAGTCTCGAAAAATACATCATGTGTAAAAAAAAAAAAATTAATTGTGAATTGTGAGACCCTGTTTTTGTTCAAATAAATTAGGTGTGTAAGCATTTACATGTAAGAGAAGAAAAAATAAGCTACATATTAACAAAGAGTGTAAAAACAACTCAGATTCCAAACTATGGTCTTTTTTTTGCCTTTTGCCACAGTCCCTTTTCAAGAATGGAAAGATCAGTGTTAATTTTCAGCCGCTCTTTGATTGGATGAACCTGCCTCCCTCTTGCACGACATGGCTAGCACAGGTCAGTGGCTGGTGCAGTGTAGCATGAAACAAACAAATAGAAAAAGGCACCTTGTGGCACTTGACTCTCGCCAGAATGCAACTGACGGCAAGCCTGCCAGCATCCTGTAATAACGACCGGTGCCTCCTAACCAAAGAATGGGAGAGAAAGGAGGGGTGGCGGGGAGAGAGGAAGGAGAGATGGGAACAGGGGAAAACATGGATTTAGAGGTGGATATGGACGGTGGAGAGGACGGAGATGTGGAAGGAATGATTGCACATAAAGTCGCATGTTAGTGCTCTGAAATCCAGGAAGAGGTGACATCTGACCAGAAGCAGCTGCAGTGAAAATAGATTTACTATTGAACAACGAAAGAATGCAGTAGTTTGATAATTGATTGACAAATATCAATGACGGATTGTGACGGAGGCAAAGCTTTAAATATAATCAAATGGATAATTCAGTGCTGAAAAATTTAAGAGTTTGATGACACACAAGATGCTTTTAAACATCAGATGTTTCATTTTATTAACTTGTTACTGTTTATTAATGATTGTTTGACTTTATGATCTATGGATGCACTGCTGCTTGTTTTTTAACTGTGTCTTGTAATGTGTCCTTGGATGCTTTGAAAAGCTTCATTAAATTAAATGGATTATTATTTATTTTGTATTAACAACAACAACAATAATATTAATAACAATACTAATAATAATAACAATAATAGTAATAATAATAATAATAATAATAATAATAATAATAATAATAATAATAATAATAATAATAATAATAATAATAAATGTGAAGAAATAATATGCATTATGTTTTGAGTTTTTTCTTTCTATACTAGCAGTGCATGTTCGCTGCATGGCTGCAGCACTATTAGTGTCTTGGCTTTCCCACAACTTTATGAACTGGGGTTGCATGATATTGGATTATTTTGCCAATTTCCAATATGCCAATATTTTCCAACTCATTTTGGCTGATTGTCAGTGCCTACTTGTATTGTGATGCCCCACTTGCAGATGCAGATTGAAGATGCTTTTCAAAAAGCACACATTCACCAAGCAAACCTGTCCCCTACTTTACACCTTTGCTTTTTCTTACTGTAACCCCCCTGAAATGCTTCAATGCTACATACATACATACATTCAATGCTACATTTTATATGAATCAGTACCAATAAGAAGATAAATACAAACATACACATTCTGCTAATCAAAGGGGAGCTTCCCCAATTGTACACATCAAAGTCTTTTTACAGGTCTTGAGGAGGACCACTGCGTATGTGAAAAAAGTTGTTCAGAGCCTGTTGTGGCCCCAGAGGGAACTCAACCAATTCTGATAAATTGCCTCAAGTGATATCACTTCAGTCAGGACAGGATCAGCTCAAACCATGGATGTATAAAGAGAATTGGATACAGCAACGGAAGCAGGGCCCTGTTCATACTATAAAGTTACTTAGTGGCGCACAAAGTCAAAAAAGATCCACTTCCCAGGTGTCATATTACCCAGATCTTCCACATCCTGGAATCCAGAGCAAATTAACTAGAGATTTCGCCATCTTAGCGGCTAACTTCTGCCGACTGAGAGGCTAACATCAAGTAAAGTTATGGTAGCCCTCCATAACTTTAATGGAGACGAAATTATTTAATAATGCAGCTCTTCTAAACCGTTTATGTTATTGGACTGAATGAATCAGATCCTGATAATGAAATGAATCATTTAATGGGGGTTCAAAAATGATTTTTTTCCAGGCATCTCTCTCACAATAAAGTCGATGGGAAAAAGTGCATGGCATCAAGTTAGAGACCCAGAGGTAGTAATTCCACTTACTGGCCACTAAGTAAAATTTGCTGGAGGGGGAGTTGTTGGTTGAACTGTGGGTATTGTAGGCCCCACGTTTTGACAAGAAAAGAGAATGAGTGGTATAAAAAGGAAAATATTTCTGGTTCTCTGGCTTTATTTAAAAAATATAAGAACATCTATTGTGGGTCTTACAATGTTGTAATAGTACAATGCTAAATAGGTCGAGGTCTTTTTTAAGGACCTTTCCACCTTTTTTTTTTTAAATCAAATACAACATGCATGAATATATGCATAAAACAGAAGAAACTTTTTTTTTTCAAACTCTAAACATATCTACATTCAATTGTGGTTCAAGACAGCCTCAACAGTCCATGCAAAATTAAGAAAACATATAAGCTGGACATGAGAAGGCAAAGAGGGTAGGAGGAGGGGCAGGAGGAGAGGGGATAAGACAGGAGAGGAGGGAATGGAGAACAGGAGAGACGGGCCGATCATTTCTGTGATAAGACGAGGAAAATAAGTCTGATTATCACAGAGGCCGGGAGCATTAGACAGACAGTTGGAAGTCATCTCAAAACTCAGGAGGAAAGAGACAAGACAAGAGGTCACAATTATGCCCTGCTAGCTGCACTCCCCTCCTCCTCATGAAGTCCTCTAATATATTCGGTTAGTTCCTGTATGGCGCGGAGGGGAAATTCTAATTAAAGGGTGGGGGGAATTTTGACACATGTGAGGCAGAGATCAATATTTAGCACCATAATCAGCCATTCCTGATGGCATGACGGTGTCACTGCGAGCAGACTGCAGCTCTCCATTAGAGTGCTCGAGAAGCAGACGGGCGGGCCGAGCAGGCAGGCAGCCAAGCAGGCAGGCTGCATAGAAGCCGCCAAACTCCCAGCCATCATGAATCAAAGCAAGTGATGCCTCTCGAACTCCATTTTGCTTTGCTTTTTATCTTCATTCATCCTCTTAAAGGAGAAAAGTGAACTCTGTCAGGCTGGTTTGTGATATGGGTGCAGGGGAAGTGGAAAAGAAAGGAAGAAAAATGCCACAGACGGGATACGGTAGATCAGGAAGAAGCACAGCTGTCAGGAGTTTGGACTAGGAGATGATTGTAAGGTACACAGATGGTCCTGCCTATTGAGCGATTTCTCCTTTGGTTTGGCAAATATTTCATTTGAATTTTAAACGGTGGTGGAAGATGTATTTGTATCTTTTAAAACAGTAGCAATGCGACACAGTGAAAATTCTCCATTACAAGTAAAAGTCTTGCATCAAAAATTACTTAAAAAGTATGAAAGTATAAAAGTATTTAGCAAAATGGGCCTAAGGTATATAAGGTAAAAGCACTCAAAAAGCAGAAATTGGATCCCTGTGAGGGTTACATTGTTGGATTCAAATTACCATTATAGGTAATGCAGTGCAGTTCTGTTTTGTTTTTTGGGGGGGGGGTTCAGTGCAATGCATTTGTGCTTTATAATTCCTGTATTTCCAGCAGTGGTTTGTGATTTCATTTGTTAGCATTCCCACACAAATTTTTGCAGATAATGCATTTTTAGTTGGATTTTCATTGATGCATTGTACTGTTATAGGTAATGCAGTTCAGCTTCCAACTCTGACAGTTTTACAGCTCAATTTCTGTTTTGTTCCTTTGTTTCCTAGTTGTGCAATGTAATGCATATGCACCTTAAGATTCCTGAAGGTACTGACGCAGAAATGAAGTTCAGCTTCCAACTCTGACAGTTTTACAATTCAGTTTCCTGTATTTTTTTCTGCAGTGCAATGTAATGCATTTGCGCTTTAAGATCCCTGTATTTTCAGCAATGCTTTGCAATTTCAGCTGTCAGCATTCAAACGCATTTTCTGCAGGTAATGCATTTTCTAGTTGGGCTGTTCTTACTGATGCATTTTATTGTTTTAGCTGGTTGAGGTGGTGCTCATTTTAACTATTTTAGACAATGTTGGGTGATTTAAAAAATAACAGTGTGCCATAGATAATTAACATTTTTTTGTGTTTAAATTCTTAATCTGTAAAATGACTGGTGGAAACAAGGAAAAGTAAAATATTTCCCATTTAATTGTAGGGAGAAGTAGAAAGTGGTATGAAATAAAGTACAAGTATCACAAATGTGTTTTCCAGTATAGTACCCTACTTGAGTAAATGTGCTTCAAACACTATAAATTCTTAAAAAAATGTTTCTTTTTCAAACTGGCTTCTTATTTTATCATCAAAATTACTTTTGAAATTTTCCATGCACACTCATACACACCGTCACACACTCTCACACAAGCACACACAACATTTGTTGCGTGTGAACACTACGGCTCAGCTGACATGGATAGTGACCACTGAGTCAGTATCAGGAACATGGTGTTGTTTCCTGAAGGCAAGGAGAGAGGGCGAGGGGCAAAGGAGGGGGCATGTGGAGGTGTGTGTGGGTGTGTGCATGTGTGTGCGTGTCTGTGCGTAAGAGGGTGGGTGGGGTGGGGGTGGCAGTCCAGCTCAGGGTGTCCCCTGTCTCCATGTGTCAGCCCATCTCCTTGTTCTTGCATGTCAGTGACACACACGTGGGTACTTACCAACCCAAGTTGCTCCAATTAATGGCTGTCCCACTGCGCTGTCCGTTGCGCGGTGTGCTAGCCTGGGTGACAAGATATGGTCTGGGATCTGTCTCTCCAGTGACATAAGGAAGGAATTTTAAGAGGGAAAAGTGATGCAAACACACACCGCCTCACGCTGCGCACAGATAGGTAGATAACAAAGACTCTTGTAAATGAATGGCAGTGAGGAAGGCATTGAGGATTCTCTAATTACTTGCTGCAATCTATCTAAGTCACTGGCCTTCTAATTTGATTTATCAGAATGCATGAAATCCCTTGGAATAATGCCCTTATTAGAAGGACAGAATTGACGGGGGGACAAGAGGTCTGCCGAGAGGAGGAGGAGAGCGGAGATTTAAGCATCAATTACAGTCAAAAGGAGAATTAATAGTTATTAATCCACAAACATAGCCATCGTTCTCTCTGCTGCCTCTTTGGCACTTGGAGACAATCTTCTTCACACTTGTCCTGCCACACACAAACACACACACACACACACACACACACACACACACTGGCATATAGTATAAACACACATAGGCTTTTTTCTGTATGCATGCGAACACACACATGCATGCCTACGAACAAAGATCAAAACAAACACACCCACACACATACACACACACACCCATACTCATGAGTTGGAACACAGACATTCATACTGCAGAACTGAGTGAAAACGAGCATCTAAAAAAAAAAAAAAAATCATGTGTAAAATAAGGACAACAGTTACAACGGCAACATGCCATAAATATCTCTTACTGCGGATGGTTCGTATCATTTTGCCCACCAGCAGATCAAAGGTCTTTAACTCTTTAACTAAATTCTTGACTGACAAATTCAATTGCTGTCAGTCTTCCAGGGCCCTCAATGTAATATGTGCATTTTGATTCAATTTACCCCTGCAGATACATACATATACATATTGTTTATCTGGTTATGGGCACAGAAAAATCAATACTTATATCTGTGCTTTGTCATTCCTAAGTGCATCATGAAATAGCAAGATATCCCTCTAATTGAATCCAACAAAACCACATAGATTGTTAATTTTGTGCTATTAAGCTTTTGCAACATTTACAATGTCTTCTTTTTGCCTGTTGATGACTCTTGTTTGTCCCCTTGTATGGGAAAAGAACATTTTATATATCTAAAAATTGAATTTAGAAAGGTCAATCTCTAAACAAATAACAATAAATCAGGGATGAAGCTAACTTGTGTCATTTCCAAGGAGAAGAATTCAGAGTACACAGGACCAGTTTTCATATCATATGTAAAGGATAAGTATTTTGTAACTGCACATTATCATGATTAATCAAAAAATTCTAATTAATTCAAGTTACGACAGCACTTTTTTTGAAACCCACATGTGCACGAATAACAACAAAAGGACAGCTTGTCATGTTAAATAATTTAAAGAGCAGTGAAGGCAGCAGTGCTACATTACAGTAGGTGACACTCTGGTCTGAGTTTTATGTTAAATCCTGTGGTTTTTGTTAAAGGGTTGCTGAGTGGCTGAAAGGAGAATGCCAGTATGCTGTTGCCTTGCTGTCAGTCACACCGAGGCAGTATTTAGACAGGGAGCTGAGAGGTCTGCTCCGCTGCCAGCTCCTGCCTTTTAAACAGCCCTTTCCTCAGAGAGACAGCTTAGCACTGAGTGCCAGTCAACCTCGCCTGCCCTGTCGGCGTGTGCACACACACACACACACACACACACACACACACACACACACACACACACACACACACACACACACACACACACACACACACACACACACACACACTTTGATAGCCTCTCTGCTAAAGAACAAATTGGCAGAAAAGGGAGAAATGATCATGTATGGTCCAACCCAAAGGTACATTGTAATGGGTCTATCCCCTCTTTTTCAACAAAGTGGAGCGAAAGGCGTCTGGACAGCAGATTCATCAACATTACTTGAATGGAGGAACAAGCTCATACAGCATTACGTGGCTGACAGGGAAGATGAATCTCGGCAACTTGGCGCATCGGGGATCCTCAGAGCCCCTCAGTCATGGCCTGTGGTAAAGACTGAAGGATGGGAGAGAGGTTGTGGAGATAACACATCACGCCCTGTCTACATCCCATATTATGATGCTGTCCTGTAGAGTGTCTGGGACAATACTGTGTTAGCTGCCAGAGTGCCGTTGACATCATTGACAAACCTCTATGGTGTCAGGCAGTCACTCACACTTCTACTGGGTGTCTGTCATCATGCTCAAACGGTCAGGCACTGACACCTTTTCACGTGAATGAAGATTCTCCAGTGGCTGACAAAAAATAGTGGATGGCCTTTAAGGAGGGGAAAAAGACACAGCAAGAATAGCACCTCTCCTCAAAAGGAGAGACTTATAATTTGCAATAATGGCACACCGGTAGCTCTAGGAGAGAAAATTACAGGAAAAGCCGATCTGAAATATCCTTTTAACTGGCAGAAACACATCCATTGTAGACAGAAGTCTTGTTTACTTGGTAAAATGGCATCAATTAGGAGCGGATGGCAAAATTAGCATATTCTCTTAATGGACTGGCCTTTCTTGTGCGGCGCTCTCACACTGATTGTATGGAAGGGACATGTTAAGGGAGACTGAGAAAAGGTCAGATGTCTGCACCATTCAGGTGATCATATTTTTCACCAAACAGTTGTGCATTCTCCATGGCTATTGTCATGTTATACTGCAGCTCAGAGCAACATTCCAGAGTGCAGGGAGAATTTGATTTTAAATCGTTGCGGAAAACAAGTCACTCATTCTGACACTTCCAAGATTCTGGACACCTAGCCCTTGAAAATATCCACTGTGTTTAATATATTCCATATGCTTATGTTCTGAAATAGAAATAAGGTGATCACTATAAAGATGTAATTATCAAAGCACAAATAAATGTGCTGTGGTTACTACAGGAAAAATACCATTTATTCTAATAAAAATGTTTCCAAAAAGCAAAAAAAAAAAAGCTACACACCAAAAAACATTCTCTCATCAAAAGTTAAGAACAATCCGATCTACTGCGCTTTTCTTTCACAATTAATTACCAGCACCAACTGTTGGGATTTACTCTTTAAACTGTGAAAAATATATCAAGAAATTAGAGAAATTAACAGACAATTTAAAGTTGTGTTCAATATCCTGTTCCTAGAACTGAGCTAATCATTTTGAATGATTTGCCAGTTTATTTCCATTATTAACAGCCCCCCATCACTATGGAGGCTAATTAATTCTGAAAATGATATTTCACCATCAATGCTGCGGTACGTATCTCAAGCAGCACTCAGCTCCTCCCAGCCAGACCAGAGCCGCAGACTGCAAATTCTCCCCTCGTCCTCCGCCCCCTCCTCCCCTCTTCCCTTGTGCCTCTGCTCCCACTACCCCAAATTGACTGGTCTTGCACAGTTGCAGCTGAACAAGAAAGGAATTGCTAGTGTCAAGACACAGTTTACAAATATGACATCTCCTCTGCCATGGCTGGAAATATGAAATATTGATTTATGTGCAGTAAAAGGTCTTATAAAAATGATCACATACACATGAGGGATTAATGCGCAGAAGATCAATAGAAATTTCATTCTTGACACTAGACTGTCACCTATGGTGAAATGCTAAAATAAAGAAATCAATATTATCTATGAAATGTCAAATTTATTATAATTATGTGGATGAAAGCTGGCCAAGTGGCTCCCAGGGGGTTGAGAGGGATAGGGTACCGCTCTCAAGCATCCCTCATGTCCCTCCTTCTCATGCTGCCAATTTTGAGAGCAATATTGGTGTAAAGGGTTTTCACCCGTAATGTATGGCCTTGTTGTAACAAATTCCTCCTGGAATATTTAACTGTGGAGAGACTGACAATGGACCGAGCTGCAGTTCATAGCCTGCAGGTTGCGTAGTTAACAGCTGTTAGCTTTGGCACATATTATATGACTCTGCCCTCTAGATTGAAACCTATCTGGCAGCTGCCGCTGACACGGACAAGTCGCAGGCCACATAAGTACAACATCTCAGCAGGCGTCGTGGTTCAAAGATGACAGATTCAGTCAGGCTGTGTATTGATCTCGAGGCTCGTATGTAGTGGGTAATCATGCAGATTTGTTTTGCTCTGGACTATTTAATAAGAGAAGCGTTCACACAAAGCCATAAAATAATCAGAATAATTGAGAAAAACAATGCCAGTTTAAAAATGAGTTTTTCAATCCACACGGGAAAAGTTTGTGAACGAGCTTCCCCATTTTCAAACGAGACTTCAGCTCTTTATGTGTCATTGGGCTTTCTCAAATCCCCCCTCAGTGTTTTATTTGCATTTAAACTAAGAGCTATTTGTGTTCATTCACTTGTTTTCCATGTCTAATTAATATCCTTTGAATGTGTGGGGATCAATTTATTTAATCAATGTTGGGTAGTGCCTCTGGCCTTCTAAAGGTCACTTAGATATGGAATGGGAAATCATCAGAGTCAGATCACAGAGGGGCGAGCAGGTAATTTGAATGTGGCAGGCAAACTTTGCATGTATGATCACACATTTCTGAAAAACTACAGAAAATTATTCTCCTTTCCGTCTTCTCATTTCAGGCAATAGTCTTTTTTCCCCCCACCGGAGGCCCACTGTACACACTAGAGTGTGGCAGCTGTGTAATCCCTTTAACAACCGACGGGGCTATTAAATGAACCGGCGGTGCAGCTGCAAATAGCCAATAAAGCCAGCACAATATCATCCCTATTAAACAGTAATCTCGGCAGGCTTAAGAAGTTCTCTGAAAAATGGGAGGAAAACCATAACAAAATGTAATCAAGCAAAACATGGGGATTTTCCTCAACAAAATAAGCCAAACAATTTTCACAGCGGCTTACATGAAAGGTGTCGAGCAAACGCACTCGAGCCTCAGAGAACTTCTCAGCCCCTTCAGGTGACCATGGTGTGCTGCCTTATCACAAATACAGAGGCGCACAACAAATAAAATGAGCCTGTCAATCGAAGCAATTTATCGCCACAGATATTAACAGAGAAAGGGAAACAGGGGAAAATAACAAATTGTGCAGTTACATTTTAAAAGTGACCAAATCGAATTCATAAGATCACAATTTGAGAGATAGAACCCAGTTTATTTTTTCCTCCCTTTCACCGGCTTATGTGCTCTGTCAGATGAAAGCTGAGCAGAGAGCCGCCGTTGATGGAGCCTTTGAGCCTGGGAGAGGAGGCAACGCAGCCTCTTGAAGGGGTGCCGGGGACAGCGATAACCAGGGAGGCCGCGGGAGCTTCCTCCGCTGCCGGGGGAAGGTGTTCCAACTTATCAGAGTCTGCACGCGGGGAATGATTACCCCTCTGCCGGGCCGATTACTGCTGGCTCTCCGGGTCAAAAGCAGGCCAGGATGAAAGAGAGAACTGAAGCCTCCTATCCTGCCTCCAATCATCCATTAGCACTCAGAGCGAGGGGCTTGTCTACCCGTCCACCCCCCTTCACACCCCCCCTTCCTCGACACGGGCTTGTCAGTCTGGTGCATAAGGAGGAGAGGGACGTAATCACAGGCGTGACTCTCACTCACACTCACACTGATGTCATGGAGGACAGTGTGGGGCCTGTGGAGGTAATTTATGGATCCAAGTATAAGCACTTCCTTGACATATTATTTATTCATTTGAGTTTGTTTAAGAACAGTCCTCGTCATCTGCAGGCCGAGGCAAAGAGTGTTTACACTATTGATGTATGGTATATATGCTGATCCACTCGCATGAATAAGAAACAGGCCAGAAAGCACAAAACAACAGACACATCAAACGACAATAACTGACTGCAACAAACACACACCACCCAAGATTTTTCTGGTTTTTGTTTGCTGAGTTCTAATAATGTAGGAAAAGGAAGGAGAAATGCACTGCTGCTGGTCTTTCAGTCTGCTTGCTGCCTGTGCCCGTTTTTTTTTTTACTAGAGCTGTCAAATTATTAATTTTTTAAAATCGAGATTAATCCCAGAATTTCACCAGTTAATTGCAATTAATCACATTTTTAAATCACGTTTTCAATTCCATTTTGCATTACAAAACAGTTCTGAAGTCCATATTGACAAGGTTAAGTAATTCATACCATACTGTCTTGATTACGGATCAAATGTCAGCAAAAACTGCATGGGACTAGCATAAAGGCATGTCTGTAAAGGGGAGACTCATGGGTATCCACAGAACCCATTTTCATTTAGATATCTTAAAGTCAAATGTCAAGGGACCCCTGGGAAATGTTTTTCCATTGCCAAAATTTAGCCTAACGTTGGAGCGTTATTTGGCCCCCCTCCCTGAAAAACTAGCATGACATGGGCTAAGGGACAAGGGCCACTGGGTTCCTTAGGTCTTCTAGTCTCAATTAATACCAGTATCATCACTCTAGTTTTAAAACTCAGTCCGGTACAGCGTCTTAAAGACAAAACTTTAGGCCAGCAATTAAAAAAAGTTAATGTACGGATGTGTAAATGCTGAGAGCCCTATTTTTTTTTTTTATTTACAAATCTTTCATGACGCTCCATTCAAACAAATGTACTGTCTGTGAAATATCACTAAGTACCTCAACAAACCACCTCAGCTTGAAACTATTCTCCCGAGTGAGTGAGACGCTACACTTATCGTATCTACATTTAATGCTTCACTCTGTATGCATTCCCCAGTCGCCAGCATGTTATGGATGGACAATGGACTGGTGCAGCACAGCTGACCAGACTCACCTTTGCCTATAACAGCACAGCCCTTCAGATTAAGGTCAGTGCTTCAGTCAGCTACCTCTCGCTCTCCTCTCTTTAATACCAGAAAGGGACAGGGGAAAAACTCCAAGCCAATTGCTGGTGGCATCTCTGATGAACAGAGTGTAAAAATTCGTCCTTCTATGCTTCCATGCACAGGTCAGTGTTGGGGTCTTTACAATACAACAGAGTAATGCCTTACTCGGAAACCTCAATCGTGTACTTTCAGTGACCAATCTTTTTGCTGATATGGAGAGCTGGGTCTCAGGGGAGTGGGTCCGGCTGTGCCGTCTCTGTCACAGGTAAGCCAAAGACAGACTGCAGGTCAGTCCTGAGAAAGGAAGAGTAGGTGCTGCAGTCACAGAGACATGGAGCCACCACCGACAACACTGAGCTACTGCTCAATTTAAAGTTTTAGACCTACAAAGTACTTCATGAAAAAGAAGAAAAAAATTGGAAGAATTACAGTTCCATAGAAACTGGGGAATCCTGCTGAGGTATATCATGTGGCACAACTGAAAGCTCCAAAAAGCTACAACTGCCCATTATAGTGAGATTGTTTTTTAGTAATGCCCTTGGTCTTGCGGGTTGTTCCACCACTCTGGTCCAAACTGCAATGTGTCAACAACTGTACGGATTAACGTGGAATTTGGTACAGACGTTCAAGATCCCTTGAGGATGAATCATACTGGCTTTGGTGGTGCCCTGACTTTTCCTCTTGCACTGCCATGAGGTTGCAAAAGAATTCCCGCACACTGTCTAGCTTGCAATGTCACTGTATTTGCAATGTTTCGGTGCTAGACCTTCATCAGGCATACCATGTTCGCAAAGCACTGAAACGTTGCAAATAAAGTGACATTGCAAGTTAGTCTGTGCACGAGTTCTTTTGCAGTTTTTTTGGCCGATCTGTCCCTCTCCAACGCACCTGTCTCATGTAATAGATGTGTGAAGTGTTCTTCTGCTCGAGATTGCTGCCATGAGGTTGACATTTGTGAACATCAGCATTTTAGCATTGTCATTGTGAGGATGTGTCTATGTTAATGTTAGCATTCAGGTTAAAGCACGGCAGTGCTTAAAACAGCTTCACAGAGCCACTAGCATGGCTTTAGACTCTTAGTCTTTATGATCAACTGCTTGAGAAAAGTTTACCAGCATCTGTTTAAGCTCTTTTAGCTGCTGATGTGTCACTGAGGAAGACTGTGAATCCCTGGGGCCCTTCTATGTATCTCACCTTTCTCTATGAATATTAATTTGCCCCAGGAATCATTTAAAGGGAATGTTCTGTGGATTATCTTGAGTAACAGAGTCATGATTTCCAAAAAGTGACACTGCTGTTGAGTTCTAATTTATGTTTTCATTTTTTGGCGTTCGAGCTTCACAAGCCAGTGCCAACTAGTTCAATAATATTTGAGAGAAGGCAGCCATCTCTACAGCTGATATCTCCAACTACTGGTAAGAGTAAAAATATGTATTCTTGATATTCTGGTGAGCTGTTCCTTCTAGTGTCAGTTCAAATGACTTAAGACTGCTTCTGGGAGGATAAACAGTAAAAAGGATATACGTGGCATCAGATATGATGAAGGAAATACCGCACTAATACAACAGTGCACATTACCTGACACGGAATCAATCACATAAACCTCTAATATGACTGAGAAATTATAATCACGAACTAAACAGCAATTCATAGTGACCATCTTCATCCCACGATACAGATCTTTATTGAAAGAAATGCTCTTCCAAGCTGAACCCATTAGCAGCAATCTATTGAATAGCGGGACATTGTTACCTACATGTCAAAGACTTCTGTATAACCAGATGTGATCCCTGTTCTGCATTTAGGTGATGCGAAAGTGTCCGACCGACTGTTTCCTATGCTGTGATGGACGAATGATAGAAGTAGAGTAGTCCTCACATTACTGGAGATAAGAACTGACCCTGGCCTTCTACAGATGAGCGGACGTAGAGCATGTCAGAAATAGTAACCCCACACTACTGTAGTGATGCTATTCCCGAATAAAATCTTGTTTGTTCTATTTTGACCATCCCCTGTGTAATGAAAGTATTCGTTCCATTTAAATATCCTTTCAAACTGATCAAATCTGGAAATAAAATGAAAAGAGTAACATGGAATGAAGCACATTCATCATTATTCAGATGAGATCACAAGTTGAACGAGGTAACAAATTTCTGAGGCCTGCACAAACAAAGAGGGAGCTCACACTACATGGAAAGACCTGTGGAAATGCTGTTTTCAATGATCCAAAGCATCTTGTCTTGTCCTTTTCACATGCTTCCAATGAATTATGTATCTGCAGTGATTTATGGTGCGCCATGCTCAACCCTCTTCCTCTCCCTCAACGTGGAATCCGACATGGATTTTTCACAGGGAGCCAACTGGGAAAACCAAAATTGCTCAATTTAAGGAAGTAATTAAAACTGTCCGCAATCAATATTTATCTTTAGACGGACCCTGGTGGGGGTTTAGTGGCTCACCATCCCCCCACCCTGCCCCATGTCTAGCCCTATGTCCCCCTGCTCCTCTCATTGACAGCTGTTCAGCTCCTTCAAATAAACCACAAACAGGAGCAAGCTGTTCCCACTCAAGACTAAAATGACATGTGTCGTCATTAATCAAATGACCATTAGATGTGAGCCAGCACAAAATATGTTGAGGAAGTTTAAGATACAAGATTTAGATCTATTTGCAGGGCAGTCTATCTATAAAGGGGAACTTGCCAATAATTGTGTAGTCAGTGCAATAATTAACTGTAATTCTAAAACCGTCAGTCCATCATTTTTACTCAAGCGAACACGTTTAGATATTATGAAACATTCAAAACTCATGAATAATCAAAAGCTGAGCACTCTCGTATTTTGACACTCTGCAGTCACATAATTAGTTTGACATTATCTTTTCACCTGTGCACAAGTGGAACAAGTGGAGCAACACAGATTCCTAAAATGATATTTAGATTTTAAGGATAACAAAAAAAAAGAAAAGAAATCTGCATTTATACTTAATAGAAGACTGATATTCTGGAAATAAATAATTTCAAATAGGTAGAATGAATTTGTAACATTATCTTACGGTCAACCTGGTATTCTTGACCAGTTTGTCTATAGGCATCAGAAACTTAAATGAAATGCTTTTGAGACCTTTTCAAGGGAAGTTTGGACATATAGGTAAGTATTGTATGCGTGTTCCAATGCAGGGGTAGGTTTTATGTAGGAATAAGGTAATTAGAGTGAGTAAGTTTAATCTACATTTTGCAATCTAGCAAGTGCAAATATAAAATAAATTCATAGTTGCTAAGTTCAGTGGTAGAACTGTGGACTTTGATGCAAAAGAGCTTGATTCATTTTGACAAAAAGACAATAAAAGATGTAGAAATTAATCAAATAAAATGTTTGTGGCCTTTAAGACAGAAATGTAAGACTTTTAAGGCCTAATAATTATTAAATTGAATTCAAGACTTTTAAAGAGTGTTTTTAAAGTGTAAAGCGGTGCATTACAAATAACAATTGTTTGTCTACTATTTCTAGAGTATTAAAAACAACAACAACAACAAACCAACAGACAAAAAATCAACAAGCTCAAAGTCCACTTACTGGATTTCCTCTGGAGCTTTCAGTCACATTTCATGGCCTTCCTCAACAGGAGGACGAGTTTGTTCAGCTGACATGAGGAGCTAAGAATGATCTGTAAAAAATGACAAGAATATAATTAAATACTGGATTATTAAATCTAATAAATACATATATAATCAACAAATATAATAGATGAATACTTTGTTTTCTAAGATTACAACTAATAAGCTATTATCCTGGAAATACATGAACAATAAAAACTGACTTTACATCCGCTGACAGCAACTTTATAATGTGTTAACATGCATTTTATTGAGTATTAATATACTTAGTAAATACTAAATGAGGGGGTTAAAAGATGGTGTTGCCCTCTTTAAAGTGTAGAAACTGTAATCACCTGGTAAGCTCTTTAAAATAGATTCAAAAATACACTCTAGTCGCACAGAAATCCCTAAAATTAACTTAACCATGATAAAGGGTCAGAAAAGGACAACTTCCATCAAAAAAAAGCAACCTCAAGTCCCTAGACTGATATATCACACTTTAATTCAATAGAGAGTATTTACTTGCGAGCAATTTGGTAAGGTGAAACAGTCATGTAAAACAGAATAGCAGTGGCCTGACAGTTTGGTTAGACTGTCTTCAGAGACCTCTTGCTGCAGGCAGAATTCATGTCTCTGTCATTCTATATCATCAATTTTAATTATCCTCACAAGTGCTCATTCTGCTTCAGGCAGCAGTAGGAAAGGCAGGATCTGGGAAAAAATTCTTTTAATCTATTTGGGACGTGAAGTGTGAGGTGAGACTTCTGTCTGTCACTGCTGCCCCCCACCCCCACCCACCCCAATCCCCCACCCCACCCACTGCTCCAACACCACACCACTTCACCCCAAAACCACACAAGCACACACACTTTATGAGCTTGTGCTTGGATGCACACATAAACAGTAAAAGGATCAAATGCATGCATGCAACAAACAAAATCACATATATACTAAGTGTAAAAATAACTCTAGTTTATCTGTAATTACACTAAAAAACACTGCATGTTTTTTTTTTTCTTTTTTGCCATTTTCTCTCTCCTCCTCTTGAATGTTGTTTCTTGTGTTGTTGCAGCACCCCTCTAGGAGTCAACCAGTAGGTCAATATAGCAAAGGTCATGCACCTCCTTGCCAATCTCCTGCTGTAACTGAACACCACACACATTTAGTGATCATTATGACACCCCCAGTTCCTTCTGTCCTCAATAACTTGGCGGGGGGCTCACTGGCCACTGCCTCCCTGATGGGTTAGACCACCTTCTATCTACCAACACATCATATAGACTGCACAGTCACTGTTTGTGGGGTTTTCTAATAGGGTTGCATTATTAGCTTTATGAAGATGCAGCAACACCGAGCTCTGGTTTAGATGGGAAGAGCTATTGCTCACTGTTGGGATGTTGGATTACTGGAGTTGATCCTAAAGATTAAAGGGGAACCACTGAGGTCATTTTCAGATTCATACTTGTATTTTGGGGTTATACTTGAGATGATTACATTCTTTAATATTTAAATTTGTTTTTCCATATACCATTTGGCCTGGAACGCCTGTATTCACCCTTTTCTATGACGCTCCATTTTACCACCTGTCTCTTTAAGCCACCTAAAAAAAACTTTGTCAGATCTTTTGGGTGTTCCGCATCGCCATGTCTCTGTACCTTTACTGCAGCTGGGGAATAACTGTCACGAAGTAGAACGGCGCTTTGAAAGGATTTCAGGTTTTCCTGATGTTAGTATGTAGCTACACGTAGCAGTGTATGTAACAAACACTTGCAGATGGGCCTGAATGAGACAGGGACCTAAAGTGCCCATGCCCAATTCTAAAATTGATATACGTAACAGAAACAACACACTTTATCACAGTCATAGGCTGATGACTTTTGCTTGCAAAAACTATTAGTAACAATACAATAGCTGACGTGGATAAAGTGAAGCGCATTCATTTTTATTTTACGCAAAAAGAGGAGGAGAAGGGGAGAGGAAGAGGAATACGGCCATAGATATTTATAATTGCAAGGTTCAACGACAAGGTTTGACTGAGCTGGTGGCTAACACTAACATAGCTAATAACAACAAGGCTGACATGGCAGCTAATGTTAGAGAAGCCACAGTAACTCCTGGTGCTCTGCTGTCGAGGAGTTCGATCACATTCGTACCGTGGACTGCTGGCTGATCTCTAAGCGTACCAGATGGACAACAAATAAAAGAAGTTTGATAGCCAATATCCAGGCCAACGTGGCCAACACAGACAGAGTGAACTGTAATGCAGAACCATTACAATACACAAGGAGAACAAAAGCACATGCAGGCATATTATAAATATGTATGCAAATAATGAATTAATAAAGTCCATGTTGGAATATTTTGAACAGTGCTCCTAATTTTCTTTGTGTGCTCCTTAGTGTAGAGCTCTGTGAGATGACCATATAAAGAGCTAACCTCTGCCAACTGTTAATCACTACATTCGTTCAGAAGAAATATACAAGTTAGATGTTGTTATAACTAATAGAAGGCTATATTTGCTTGTGAGATCAAGGGAGTATGCCAGTTTTGCGCCAAAAGAAAACCAAAAACACTTTGGACGCAGTGAAAACATCCTTTTACCAGACAGGAACGTTCATATTGAAAGATTTTTTTTTCATCCAATGACAATGGCTTTAAAATGCTCTCTTTCTACAATATCTATGAATCACAACTTTGGTTAGGTCCAGGAAAAGACTGCAAATTATATGCCAAATGATCCATGTCTAAGGGTTAGGGCTAAGTGACTGAAACACCATGTTAAGGTAAGGGAATGATTTTGGACACAGCTAAAAAAAAAACTGGCAAATATTAACTGCAGAATTATTGGATGCAAAACTTCACTTTAAGACAGACTGATACTTAATTTTTCCCCGTGGGGAAATTAATTTGCAGCATATCACAAAGGCATTTTAGCACACAATGACTTTAATGCAAGCTTTGTGTAGTATCATCTAATGTGGTTGTAATTTCAAATATTAAGGGTTGATATCAGCCTTTAGATGATCCAAAACGAAAAAATAATAATAAATATCTTAAGCCTGAAACTGAGCAGAACTAAATATGCAGTGAAAGAAAAGAAAAGTTTTGCTGAAGTTCAAAAGCTATAAATCCTCTGTTACACACAAGTTCAGCTTTAAGACATAATATTAAACCACTATAGAATAGCTGTGGTATCTCCTGGCTGTTGATGCCATTATTTACCATACAATGTCTGATGCTCAGTCAGACCTTCAGTGATTGGAAATCTGTGGCACATAAGTATATAATATAGTTAAATCCAATTTGGGCAAATTGCATGCATTTTTAGGGATCATTAAGTTATTAGCATCACTAGAGGGGGCAGAAAAACACTTGAAAAAATCTCTGCTAATTGCAATCAATTTCTCTTTTCAGAGGAACTTCTGATGCCTTCCGGTATCCTGCTCTTCATGGATTTTATGTGTGGCTTCGTGGATCTAATCCTAACAACAGCAACAACATTGTTGGCCACTGGGAATATTAAAACATGTCTGAGGAAATACTGAAAAATATTGTAGTTTACTGTTAGAGCTATAAGGTACTGCTCTGCATATAGCCTCAGCCATAAAATGAAGGCAGGAATGACCCATAAAAAGACGTAATTAATAGGAAATGGGTAGCCTGTGATTGGCAACCTCTGAAAAGTGAAAGAGACAGAATGAGGAACTGATAATGAGTTCTGGTATTGGTGAAAAATTCCTCTTGCTCCAGGGTGAAGAAAAAAGGTGCCTCCCCCTCCATAAAAAGAAAGGATAAAAGAAATAAGTTGGAGAAAATCACTGACCAGCTTTTATGTTTCACTCCGTCAGCTGAGTGTCAGGGATTTGCTGTCATAAAGATAGTGAAAGCTCAAGAGCTGGTGCTTACCAAGAATTAATCAGTTTAGGTTTTGGTCCTGAACATAAAATGTCAGACATTGCCTCTCAACTCTTGTAGGTGATTTCTTTGAGCTGAACAACACAATAATCCCACTCTCACTTCTATTGAAGGTCAAAGTTGGTCAGTGAGCCAAGAAATACCATATCAGAGCTTCCTTCCTCCTCAATTGCCGCGAGTATAAATTATGGAATTAGTGTATTGATTGCAGAGTATGGCTTCAAGCAATCACTTTTACAGCCATGACAAGATTATTTTATCCTACTTTTCCTGTATTATTATATGTTGTGTTTGAGTTATTCTACCAGCATGGGAAGTGACAGCTTGAATTTATTCAATAAAGCGGGGCAGTTAGGGAAGCCAGTGAGGCAAAAAACAGAAGACATGGCATGAGGGAGGGAGACAGCGTTCCTGCCTGCAAGGCTGCCATCCTAAATAAAGAAAGATATCTGCCCAAATGGAGCGCTGATCAATACATTCATACAAACACAAGCACATCATTTGTTAAGTCTTGGGTGATAACCTCATGGTGTTGCACATGGGAAACTGCAGGAGTGAGAAAAAAAAGAAATAAATTACAGATAATAGAGTTTATGATGATTTGTAATACTGCACATAAATGGGATATGCCCTGTTGTGTTTGATTTCATATTTGTTAGCTAAATACAATGCATCATAATATACAACAAGTGATATCATTTCACAAATTATTCAACCGTGTCATTACACTACTAGAAAGTATTTTTACATTTATCAGATTGGAGATAAAGGCAACCTGTGGAGCTTTTGACTACTAATGATTTTAGAGAGCAATGTTTTGCTGAACGGGTCCTCGTATTTGTATTGTGTGTTATAACAGCAGGCATACAAGCAGTCACATACATGAGCATAGAAGTGACGCGATACACATTTTTTTCTGCCTGCAGATGGCTGTAAAAACAGCAGCAGACACCTTTAAATAAGTCAAATATTAATGTTTCTTGGAAAAGGTAACAAACATCTTAAACTTTGTTAAAACATAATCTTATGTTTGTATAATTCTTATGTACAACAACCTCTTTTCATAGTTTTTGCCTTCCTTTATAAAGGTTGATAAACTTTATACTTTGCACAGCTACCACCAAGATATGGGACATTACCATGACATTGCTACAGTTAAGTTCACCCCGTGTTAATTTCACAAATAAAAAACATGATGCAAAGTTGTTTGTCCACAAACTTTTTTCATGACCAAGACGAGACACTAATGATGTAAAAATAGATCTCTGATTATAAAAACTATGACTAAGTATATGTTGTTTTCGCTGAAGATGAGACTAAAATGTAAAATGTTAGTGCTGGCATATTTTCCCCAAATTGTGTGTCAAGTCTGTCTGTCAAAATATAACAATTGGTTAAATGATAAACATTGGCTGAATTGGTGAAGGATGTGTGCAGATTCCCAGAATCACAGCTATACAGGGAGTCTACAACAAATACGTGATGGTGAACAGATCAATGCTCAAAGGGTGGGGTCAGATAAAAAGAAACAGATCTATAGACACGCTATTTATAATGTGGCAGAATGAAAACACAATGTGAAATAGGAACAGGAGATTGAGACGCCCCGTCGCTACAAATTACGTCAAGTCAATATTACTGCCACAACCTGTCCATATTACTGCCACAACCTGTCCTCCTGATTTCAGTGTCCAATACCTATATTAACCTAATTAAATTAGTTTTAAGAGAAAAACACTGTCATCAAAAGAGGAAGAAATTATTAAAAGTTGACTAAAATGTAATGACTTTTCATTAAAACTTTAGTCAGGCCTAAAAAAAAAAGAAAATCAGGCCTGGCCCTACATGAACCCACAGTTTCTGTCCATGAGACATTCCCAACCACGGCAGCAGTTTTGGGCCAAAGGCCTATAAAAAAAACAAATGAAATTCAACTGGACCATTCTTAAATTCAGGGGTGGCAGAGCGTACTCTGGAGATAGAGCAGCAGAGTGCTAAGCGCAGTAAAAATGAAACTTAAACGTAACTTCATATAAAAGTACAATGCTCTAACAACCTTAGTGGGAACTTGGCCAGAACCTGACCCAATACAAGCTCAGGGGAATGTTAAGAAATTATGGGCCCAATCGGATTCAGGCAGAGAAGAAAAGCTCCACTTTTCATCAACTAAAACAAGACTATAAATATGAAGCACAAAAATGACTAAAAGAATTTTCATTTAAATACTAAGACTAAATGTAAATGGCTGCCAAAATCTACACTGTTCCAAGCTGGCCAGACATGAGTTCTGAAGTGCACCATCTACAGTGGTCCCTTTAGAAAAAACACTTTGCACAACTATGAATTGTGCAACATGTCAAAGTTGAACCAGTAATTCTGTCTGTAAACTGTGATGGATGTTTACAATGGTCGGGTCATGATTTCACTGTTCGCCTTTGTTTTTTCTTTAAAATAAAGTAGTAGCAAATAAAAAATAATGCAGAAGTTTGTCTAAAACCTGTCATCATCTTACTGTGCATGTTTTAAGCACCACTGTACTTCATAAGTTATTTTACAGGTTAGATAAAAGACAAGGCAGATAAAAATGAAACTGACATAATTTTTTAAGGACAGGGCAGGCAACTGACTATAAAATCGTACATGATGCTGAATCATGCTAACAGTAGTCACTCAGTCGATTGCTGACACACATAAGCACACAGACTACACACTCACTTTCTGTGTGCACAGTATGTTCCCTTGCACAAAAATATGTGGCAAACATAAAAATTGATCAGAGAATCACAGAAATAAATACACATCTTAACATGTAATAAAAAACAGATTTTGGCCGCCCATAAAAACAATAATTTGACTAACTGAAGATTCATGCTCTTTTGTGCTGCAGCAGCTGGTCGAGTAAAAAAGCAATAATACACGTGTGCTATGATTGATGCACCTTCCAATCCCTAACCTAATTTGTATTGGTTTTCACTTATTCCCAAAGCATTTCAAAATTGTAAAGTACAACAATGAGACATAGTGTATGAACAAGGAAAATTACTGACATTAAACAAGGGGAATTTTATACTGAAACACTATACAAATTTCATAACCACTGATTTACATAATGCAACCCTTTGCATAGAACAGCATTGGCACGTTATAACATGGTTGGATTTAAAAAATAAAAAAAGGGTTAAGATTCAGTTTCCTCAGTGACCACTAAGAGAAATGCATGACTTTACATTACACTATCTGAAAACAGCTTTAGAGACTGAGACAATACCTCCGTCTCGCGCATGACAGACAAGCATCTCCAGCCTGTATGGCATCAGAATGACAGGACCCTACACAAGTAATCTGACACATCTTGATCACAGCACAGTCCTGATCTTTCTGTCACACTGGGGATTAAAACAGAAACACAGGGCTAACAAGGGTCAGATATGAAATTTCAAGGAAGTGACACATGACAGGACAAACAATTAAGTGTCAGTATGCTGACCTTGGGGCAGCAGTTTTACACCATGACCCTCTATGCATTAGTCATTCTCCCCGCAGCATGAAGGGAGGAAAAAAGGGGAGCCTCACTGCCCCTGTTCATCCGATGCCACAAGCCCAGTGTTGTTCATTGTTTAGTCGTTATGATTAAAAGATGTACAGCGCTATGGAAATCTGAGAGCTTGTGATTTGTCTTTGTCCGATCAGCTTCCTACAGTATTCTGTGCGAGTTGCAGAGGTGCAGCTCAAGGTAGTTGTGGTCTTTATAAAGCACACACGAGCATGGATCACACAATATATGAACACAAACACACCTCATTACATTTCAGGAGTAAATAAATAACATAAAAGATGTGGTTATTGGTTTTGGTGCTATGGTTCACTGTCCAAGGTGCACATTTTTCGCATTTGGCTGTTTTAAAAAACACTTCTTTACAAGAGGAGCCTCTATCAATCTTTGGGGTTTTTCTACTGTGGGAGCTAAACAACTGCACCTCAGAAATCAAGGATGTAATTACTCATGCAAAAAAGCACAACGTGAAGGAGAAAAAGCCATGTTCTGCTGAGTTCTGCTTTTAGAGGAGGCAACCAAACAAGCAGTGGTGGCGCTATAATCAGTCAAATCTGACTGTTAATTCTTCAAGTCGTGAAGACTGCGGCATTTTTACCTCAGAAGTGTCTGTATCCCCTTTTGTTCTATACAAACTACAGTGGGGGAGGAAAGCTTCCCTCTCAATCTCTCAGCCCTTTCTATGACCCAGAAGTTATATGGCAACTTCACGATATATATATATATATATATATATATGTGTGTGTGTGTGTGTGTGTGTGTGTGTGTATGTGTATATGTATATATATATATATATATATATATATATATATATATAGAGAGAGAGAGAGAGAGAGAGAGAGATAATATAGATATAGATATAGATATAGATATAGATATAGATATAGATATAGATATACTACTGCTACTGGAGTGAGATGAGTGTTCAAAGACCCCAGATCCTAGACTCCCAGGCTAAGTTGGTCCCCAACAATATGAACACGATGTCTAAGGCCTTACATTACAATGAGTCAGATAATGCACATATGCCAATTAATTAAAAAACAAACAAACAAACAAATAAGTGCAACAGCTACCGCAGAATTAGAAGTTTAACTGTACTTATTTTTTTGCTGCTTCATCTTTTTCTTCCACCTGTTGAACAATTATAACATTAAAATATTTCATCTTCAAACACACGACTACTGATTAACTTCCTTATTTTAAGTAACTTTCAACAGAACGGAATAATGACCAGCACTACCGTACAACTGCCTTGCACATAAACAAATTTCAGCTAATTAATTATTAATTTCTAAATGTGTTTTTTAATCATCATAGACATTGGCCAGCATGGTCTCATTTCACTGTGACAGCTGGTGATGCTTTCCTGTGATTCACAGTAATCCACTTTTTATTATGAAGAAAATACTGGTATTTTTTTATACTGCAGGGAATGAATATAATATTGTACGTGGTAGGGACATATGGTCTAAACAAAGCAGAAATGACAAGCCAAATTTCAGACACAAAATTCTGCACTCACATACAGTACTATCTAAAAATGATTAAACCGTTTTGTTTTTATTAATATAAGGGCACAGAAAATACATTAGAAATTGTATTATTATTTTCTCTGTCATAAAAAAATAATAATATTAGAAGACTTTGTGTTTGGCTGAAAGTCAGGTTTCTAAGTTCTGCTTTTAAACATACAGCTTTTCGTATCACATTTATGACTACGGGTGGCAGATTTAAAAATGCAACAAATCCACATTCAGACCAATAACTGTGTTAAAATTTTGGACATCGCACAAGAAAAACTGGGCACAGTCTGTATGAACAAATTAACCAACTGCCACAGTTGAGTTTCACATTGTGAAACATAATATCCTCTGTTAGCAGGCAGAGCAGGAAACAATATTTACTGGAAATGATACAGAATCCCAGACACTTATTTACTTTTCATGCAATGAGGTAACACACCAATGATTAAGTGTGAGCACTTTGCCTCGTACTGTAGTTTACTTGCTTTGATAATGCATACTATTATGTAAATGAACATGACATGACCCAAATCTGCTCTGTGTAAATTAATGTATTTTACCTTTAAGATAAGATGTTGCATATTTACAAAGCCATTTGTGTAAAGTGTTAACAAGAAGGCATAGCTGAGATTTAGTAGCTAAAAAGTGGCATAAATTATAATAAGATGAAGCTGCTGAGCAATGCTTTGACTAAATAATTTCCATAAAAAGCATTAATATTATTCTATTAGTAATAATGGTATTTTCAAAGTGCAAAACAAATGTCATTACTCATCTGTGGTCTCTGTGGTGAAGCTGGCTGCAACACTGTATGGCAACTTGTTCAGTAATTTAATTATGGACCAGTCAGACCTCAGTAAAGTTGTTATTGCTGCTATCGTAGGTCAGGAACAAACCCACAATACTGGCTGTTAATTAGTCATTACAAATTATAAAGCACTTATTAGTGTCTTATTCTGGCTGACCATATTCTACAACTACTAGGCCATTTATAGGGGTAGGATTCACCAGGAGCCCCATGATATGATATCATCACGATACTGGTTTTATTTTGGTCTTTTTCAAGATGATAAGAATTGTGATAACACATTTAGTCATATGTAGCATTTTATTACCTCTTTTTTTAAACAATAATGTCCCAAGGAAAAAATGTCAGCATCTGTTTTATCTAATGAGATAAAGTTTTATAAATATATATTTTTTTCACTTCAAGTTTCTCACTTCAGTCATTTTTATTGCTGCAAAATATATCTGGTGGACTGAAAAAGAAATTTAATTGATTTATTTCTTTAGTAGACTACCAAATGTTTAATTTGTATTGGCAATATAAAGAATTTATATATTTAAAAAAATGATCGTTGGCAACTGTGTATAGATACAACATACAAAATATCGCAGTACTATGCTGTATCAATATTTTTTGTTCTTCCTTGAAAGTCAGGTTGCACCTTGAAAAAATTAAGATGCACATATTGTATTCCCACTGAGGAGTAGAGGGATAAAGTCAGCACAAATAAATTTCTACTTTATTTAAAGAGCATTTCAGTAATTTTCAAACATATCTAATAAAATGTACTGCCTTATCACTTATAAAAAAAATCCGGCTTATTTATTCCAATTGCTGTGTGGTTTTACTAAATGTGAAGAGAAGACAACTTTAGGGTGTCAAACTACAAGTAAACTACATTACAGCAAGACCTCACCTTAGCATGGGAAACATATTCTGAGTTAGACTCTAATTTAGACTTATTTGGACACCATTAACGTGTAGTTTAGTTTAGACAGTACAGACAGTATTTATTATTATTAAGGGAGAATGTCTATTCTTGAAATGCCACCTTACAAGGCAAAGCATTTTAAGATCAATATCATCATTATATTATATTGTTCAACAAGTTTCATACTTTAATCAACAAGCATTGACTAGGAGGGACAACTGTTTATGGCAGAGTAGTTGTATAATTTAGTATTGCTGAACAAGGTGTTAGTAAGTGCTTTATAATTGCTAAAAAAGAGCTAATATGCGACTAATATGCATGCAAACACGCAACTATGGTTAATATGTTTATCTTAATATTAATTGCTACCAAAACATTTTTAAATGGGTATTTTCTAAAGTGTCAAAAATAAGGGGAAATAAGACTGAGTGTATTAACTTTATGTTGCACAGGCACAATGTTTGATAATAAACAAGCTGCTTGTGGTACAGAAATATCTATTTCTTCTGCATAATCTGGAGGGCAAATTCTACAAAGAGCAAATACAGAAAGACAAAACAGAGAAATCCTGACAAATGTAAACCTGAATCAAAACCATACAAAGAAAGAGTGCCGGGCTTTGCAAATGAAAACAAACAAAACAAACAAACAAACACACACAAGTTTAAGAAGCAGATAAGTGGGGTTATGACCGCTACAATATGAAGCGGGGAGGTTGACTGGATGGAAACAGGGGGCTGGGGACACCTTTTTTAAACTACTTCTCCTGCAAACAGCATTATCTTGATTAAAGTTTAATTAAGGATCACATTTGGCTGTGCCTTTCATAGTGATCTACATGAGCAGATTTCCTAGGGCTTAACTCTATCGCTGGGAAAATCCTCCTTTATTACTTTCAACCTGTTGTAAAAGCTGTTGGCACGGAGGGACGGCTGCCTCATTCACTGCCCTTGTTTGCTGCTGGAAAAATCCAGAGTCTCAGGAGATCTCCCCACAGTGGTTCAATTTAATATCTGTCCTATCACTACAAGGCTCGGGCTCATTATTAATGATACTATTCATTAATTTCTTGTTGGGCTGATGTTATTTATTAAAATATTAAAGAAAGCTCCTGAGACTCTCTCACGTAATGAGGGATGTGTCCTCCTTGCACAAACCCCCTCCGCCCTCCCTCCCACCCCCCTCCACTGGATGGATGGTGGGTGGAATTACCCCACTCGGACGCTGCTAGCCTGCGCACCCTCATTAGTCGTTCTCCAGGGCTGAGTGACACCATAAATCCATTCTACACGTCCACCACCGGCAGCCATATACAAACGCACACCGCTTGCCTCGCCCCGTTAATGAGCCATTCCCATGCACAGGGAATTGACTAGTGTCCATCCACCATAACTGGACAGTATTTTTTGGAAGAGCTAAATTGCAGCCTTGGTATAGATTTAGGGCGTCGGAAAACAGTTTCACTTCTCATTAATAAACTATCATGTTATAAACTTGGAATTGAACTGACTAGCCGTGTCTGCAGTCGTAAACAGGGGGGTGTTGATTGTTAAAGCAGCATTAGAGTAATGCCTGTAGACATGATGAGAAGAAAAAGCTATTTTTTTATTTGTATGGCAAACAACTTAAGTTGCACAAAAAATACGAATTAAGCAAGTTAATACAATATGCATGTATTGACGATAACCTTGATATTTAAAAAATGATGTTAATAGTACACATATGATAATATTGCATAAATAATCTAGTGCTTCTTAAATCACATTTTCTTTTTAGTCTCGCTTTTATCTCTCTCTTCACCGCCCTGCACTCATATTTTGGGTGTAATTAATTTACCAAAAAAGAGACAAAATGCATAACAAGTAAAGATAAAGATTAATTTGACAGATACCATTTTCCCCCCAAATTTTCTATCAATATTGTGTCAGTGTTGTTATCATGACTTGTTTTGGCCAGGAAAAATGTTTAGTAAAAATCTGACACTGTGCCAGCCCTTTTATATACAGTATAATAGTCTAATATTTAGAGGAATAGACGCTACTCTGAAGTACTAAAATATAATGTTAACAATTTTTGCTTTGTCTCTCTCTTCACGTCCCTACACTCGTATTTTGAGCATTAATATTTTACAACAAAGAGACAAAATGCACAACAAACACAGCTAAAGATGAATTTGACAGTATTTTTTCGTGAATTTTGTAAATATTGTGATTATATTGTTATCCCAAATTGTTTTGGCCACGATAATGGTGAGGGGGAAATCTGATATTGAGTCAGCCCTGCTATATACAGGACAGGGTAACTGATAACGACTAAACCACCATGTTGACAATCTTTTTTTCATTCTTGCTTTATCTCTCTTTTCTTCTCCCTAAGCTCGTATTTTGAGTGTAATCCATTTACCAAAAAAGAGACAAAATGCACGATAAACAAAGTTAAAGATGAATTTGACAGTTCGCCTTTCCCCCCAGATTTTATATAAACATCACAAAAATATCGTTATTGTGAATCATTTTGGCCACAATAATCGTGTAGTGAAAATCTGATACCATGCCAACCTTGTTATATACAGTATAATATAATAGGGAAAATAGTAATTACTCAGAACTACTAAAGTACAGTTATTTTGTTTAAAGTTTCATATAATTTTTGAAGATGCAGGATAACTACGCAAAACATTGACTTCTATTCCACATATGTACACATCTGATCGCAATGTTCTTGTAAATAACTCAAGGGGCTTTTACAGTACATCTTATATCACACTGGCACCTTAAATTTGTATATGTTGCCTGTTTCAAACCCCTAGTATTAATGGTTGCTCACAAAAAGCCCAAGAATCCATTAATCATAATAATTAATCTGATCCAATTATATTGCAAAGAATATAACAAATTGCAGGGGAAAATAATGATCTATCACTGCCATGTCACAGGGATATGGGACTAAAGCAGTAATTAGACAGAGGGATTTTAAATAGTACACACCAAGCGAGCAGCTGATGGCTCTACTGTTTGAATCTGATGATGTAATTAGAGACGAAGTTGAACACAGTGTTTTTGCTGGTTCAACTAATGAAGGTCTAGCTGGAGGTTTAGCCAGCTTTTCTGAAACAAGATTTATAAGTAATTAATGCTTTTTGTGCGACTGTAAGTGCAAAAATGCAACTGTGCTGTCGAGTGAGATAAGGACTTTTACGTCATTATGTGGGAATCCTGCGCAGTCAATTAATAAACTTTTCAGCACAATGTATAGAAAACAGAGCATAGGGTTTTCATGATGAACGTTCTGTTTATTTAAGTTCAGTGAGGGGATTGCTGAGACTGGTAAAATGTGTATGGCGTGTGATAGGAATGCAACAAGAGGCTTCAGACTATGAAGACTTTGATATGAGTGTTACCAGGAGTACAAAGACGTCAGACGCTTATCACGGCGCCTCAAGAGCATCGGCACAACAAGACCTCAGTGATGCCCTGAAATATGCAATAATTTTCACAGAGCAGGTAAATCCTCAGACATAAAGCACATCTAACAAATCCGCTTGTTGTTTGTTACCAGATAAAACACTGTGTACAAACCATCTCAGCACACACAGAACTATATGAACTCTGCACAACATTAACCCTTAATCACAAGTAATTCGGGACAATAAAACTGGAATATAAAAATAAACAGCCAAGAAAGTAAAGAAGCTTAGTGTTCACTGCAAAAAGCCCTTTAGAAATCCTCCTCAGCTCCTTGTTGGAGAATTGTTGGCTTCTCATGAGTACAGAATTAATCACCTGCCTGCCTTCCTGGTCTCTGTGCTAGGACCCGAGGACAGAGGTAATAAGACAAGCCCTTCAGGGACGCACTGCCGAGTATAAATATCAGCTGCTGTGCATATGTAAATCACTCGCAGATTTATTTATTTTTTAATATCTTCTTAAAGGCTCAAGTGTGCTAATATCAAATAGCAAGCTTTTAGGGAGTGTTTAATGGCTGTTGGTGGGTGGTAGGGGAGCGGCGGACTCTGGAGCGTGCGCCAGTTCATGAGTAATTAAGGGGTGTTTTGCTGAGCATAAATAATGCTGTTTGTATTGGCCCTATGCAGGAGTGGAGTGCAGAGAGGAGAGGAGGAGGCTTGGGTGGGGGTAGGGGTGGAGGTGGATGGTGGGGGTTGGTGTTGGACAGACAGGAACAGCAGGGGTTAACCCCTCAACACACACCTCTCCTCACCACTGCGCACCTCTTAACGCAATACGTCTGCATAGAGAGACCCATTTGTTAGTTCCATACCACTCAGCATTACTTAAAGAAAATTATCGTTCATGAGGATCACTGTGACGTGCTGGGAATTACTGTGTTTCTTTTTCACTAACCTCCTTAATCGTTCTTTGATGGAATAAATGTCATAACTGGAATGTATACACACTGATGAAAATGCTAAAGGCAAACACAAGGGTGTAGGTTTCGTTTTAACACTGGGGGGTACACATATAAAATTATATAAAAATATAATTTATATTATGATATAAAATATAAAATTTTGACCATCAAACATTTAATTTCCTGCATTCTGGTGAATTTCTATGCACCAATTTGTGGCTTTTTCTGCATCCATTTATGGTGTAAATGTGAAAATAAAAGTCCTCTGCTACTTTCTTTTTTTTTGTGCTCATATAAATGTAAAGAAAAAATTAATCCTACACATTTTTTTGTTGTTATTTTAAAAGGGAACACCACATAAATTAAGAATTCCAATGTCATTTTCATGGCCTTGGAAAGTTAAATCAATATTTGTGAAAATAACCAAATCTCTCTCAAAGCCAGAAACCAGAGAAGTCCGTCTCAAAGTTGTGATGTAATCAAGTATAAAATCTGGAGCTGCTCCACAGACTATGAACAGGGGACTGATTTTCTCGACCCACAGAGTGCTTGTTTTCTTTTTTTTATACCCAAATGAGTTTTATCCTGTTGTGATGTTCTCCGTTCTAAAACAGTTAATCTATCTAAATACTCAGAACATTCTCCTGGGTGCTCTCAGTGTCATCTAGAACATCTTTCCTAAATCATTGTCTTTGAAGCAGCTCAACACTTTATACACTATGACATCACAAATTTGAGTTTAAGCACTCTAGTTTTTGGTTTTGAGATTGTTATTAATTTTGACCAACACTTTTGGACCGTCTTAGACCATAACAATAAAATGTATGACTTTTGAAAATTGGTGTTGTTTCCCTTGAAAAAATGCTTTATGATTAACAGTTAATTCATATATTTATTAACAAATCTTGGCATATCGCCCACTTGTTCTGGAACTTCATGCACATATTTCACCATGTGAATTTAACTGTATTATCATGAGGCTTTTGAAACAAATTCAACATAAAAAAAGGTTATTCTGAACAGTGTGTACTGTAAGTCGTGTCAGAGCAGGTGATTTTCACTGGGGTAGGAAATAGAGTTATTTCCTCACACATTAGTAGAGGAGTTGACAGGCCATAGAATGTACTGCACTTGAGCGCACTAATGGTCAGTGAGTAACCCCTCCTCCCCGACACCGCCACTGCAGACACCAAAGGAGTAGGAGCCATTTATAGATCCTTCCCTCGTCTCCTCTCGCCAACATGTTCACTTGCACTTAAAAAAAACTGTGCAGATATGTGCAGCTCTGCTCACCAAAGATATCACTCCAAGTGTTGAGATTTAAACAAAGAAAGACCATTGTGATTTAGATCTGAATTACAGCAAGTTTTTACTTACGATTACAACAAGAGCTGGGCTTTATTTTTCACAACACAAAACATTTATCATGCACTTGAAATATGTTTCTTGTTAGCATTAATACGATCAAAGCACAACAAGTGCAGGAGATTTGCCATGAGAGAAAAACAAAGCTCTAGAGGATATAAGTGAATCTAAACGGTGCTCTACTTTATGAAACTGCGATCCAATATTGCCTCTAACAAAGAGGGAATACATACCCTACCCTCCTGCTCCTCTACCTCCTCCTCCTCCTCCCAGTTTTAGGTGCCACAAAGGACTACGCTTGTGAAGAGAAACAGACTCACAATATACGCTTACAAGTTCCTCTGGGTACAATTATACCATATCTCTCTAGTAACAAGTGGCTTAGGTAAGGGGGACAAGAGGACAACCTCTTCAGTGAAACAATTTAGCTGTCATGACTGTGTGGCAGGACCCAGTCCTGTTTGGGAAGCAGGCTGATCCCCAGAGTCAGAGGATAATAGTGTCCAGCCCAAAGAACCAATAAATCAATCTGGTTTAACAACCATGTTTCACGGACCTCTGTTTAGCTCTTTCAAAAAAAAAAAAAAAAAAAAAAAAGAATTATTGGTATGTGCCTTTAAAACAAGCTTTGGTTATTTTTCACCATGTGACAACCACAAATTCACATTAACAAGAGAAGCAACTAATCAGATTTTTTCTTTGAACATATCTCTGTCTTCATGCTAATTAAAAATGATACATTTGTCATTACCAGCGATGCCACAAAACAGTTTTTATTGCCTAATAAAAATGATCAAAGAAAACAAAGAGAAGTTTATTCCACTATCACTTCCGTGGTCATGCACACAAAAGACTTGTTTATTCATTAGACTTTTAATAAGCCGAGGTATCAGAGCAGACACATGCTGGGGTTGTTTGTGACTCACCGGGAGGTACTGTACAGCTAACAGGGACTGGCAGCACCTGTGCCCCCACGTTCCAGCTGCCAGCGCTGTGCTGCAGGGCCCAGGAGAGGCATATTAGCCCGGGCTGCGACTGGAGCTCCACTAGCCCGGTCATGCTGGGGAAATGTCATCTGCGAAACCAGCCAGGTCCACCGAGCCCTGAGCCTGGCTCTGGCGCCCAGCATGACTCTGACATGATCATGGACGGCGGTTGTGACACATGTAAGCAATGACTCCACACAGCTATCTGATCAGCATTACACCACTGTCAGAAGGCGCTGACTACAGGAGCGTGATGAGAGCTGTGATAGGGCTGCCTCTCTCGTATGGGTCAGAAATGGAGGTGGCCGGTCCACCTCCCTGAAACACACCACAGCATCCGATGTGTATGAAAAGACTCGTGGAGTCCGACAAAAAAAAAAATCCTTTCACAATCATTCATTTATTTCCATTAATCTATTTATTTATTTCTCATTTGATGTATTTATTTTTAATGAAACACAAGTAGGATTTAAAATACACCGGGAGCAAAACAAGCATTATTTGTCATAAGCCTGTGTGTGCATCAACCATCAATCATTGCCATCAGAATTGCCACAGTCTGCTGTCAGGGCCTATTACCGCTGAATTCATTTCCCTCAATTAATTCAAAATCTAACCCCTTGGCAGCCACCAATGTATGTTTTTTTATATCCATCCACCCACCTATTTGTCAAAATGGACTCAGTGACAGTACAGTAATGCATTCATTATAAAAATGAGAAACAATAGTGCACACATATCATTAATTAACTCCGCATTTAGAAAAGACACATATACAGCAGCAGCATTTCTGCAGATACTGTGGTTGCCACTCAACATTTCAGACACTTGGATATTGCCAGGATAAATCCATTGTTTAATATTTTTCCATAACAATTTGATTCCAGAGAAGAGTTGCTGTCTGATAATAATGTTTGCTGACCCCACTCATCTTTGATTGAACTATTTTTCCGAGCTTATGAAGTCAAAGCCCACACACGAGATCCCATCAGTTGAGTAAGAAAAGACAAAGAAATGTCATCAGCAGTGTGTTACTGTCTGATCATTTGTCTTATCTAAATA